>NC_141035.1:28027500-28102500 GCF_052040795.2 Danio rerio
TGAGAGTAGCTTCACATATCCTGAAAAGTGAAGTAAAAATTATAGATCTCTGGTGGCAGTTAACAGTACAGATTATTAACCTGGCCCGAACCATTCAGACAAAAGCAAAAAAAAAAAAAAAACTATTTATTAGAACACTTTAATATTATTTTTAACCAAGTTTGTATTTTAGGTAGTTCTGATCACATTGATGTATGTGCAGGTGTATAATTTTCTAATACAACAATCATGCAAAGAATGTGGAGGAGTAGCTGTTCCATCAACAATCGTCAATAAATTTGTTTCTGCAAACGACATCATTTGCTCCATCAGAAAGAAAACAGCCTTCTTAAGACTTAGAAGAGTTGTGTTAATAACATGCATGTAGACACTTACATATTCTTGAATAGTATTGGGATGTTCAATACCCAGCACTCTCTCACTCATCAGCACAGCCTTCTGCTGGTTGCTCAGAGCCTTAAAAAGAGAAGGAAAAAACTCAGCATCACTACATGCTAAAATAAACAAATATATAAATTATAGGAGTAATAAATTCAAATTGTCAGCGTTTTAATAGTTTATAAGCACTGAGGTAAGTGGCAAGAGGAACATGTTGGATAACTATTCGGTGATTTTCTTTATATCCATTTGATCATAAAGAGGGCCAGATACAATCTGAAGGCATTTTTGCTATTTCTAGGCAGAATTTTGGAAAAAAAAATAAATCTGTGGATTCATACAGAATGATTTTGGAAGTATCGTAACTAAAAACTTAATATATCAATAAAATAACATGTTTTTATCTTTTATTTAATGATGAAAATGCAAATCCAATTAGATCCACTTAATTGGTAAATAAAGCAAGTCTCTCATATCGTATAACATAATTACTAAAAGACAGAAAATATTATTTTACAAACTGCATCGTAAATAAATCATATAAACATTTTCATATTAGTCAATAATATTGCTAAAATTAGGGGTGTCAAAATTAATTGTTTCTTCGGTGCACGGCGATGCAGACGCGGACAATAAGGTATCGGTTCAGTAATAATCATAACCGGTTATTATGGACTGACGTCATTTATCTCCTATGCGCTCTGTCGCGAGGGAGGTGAGCGCGAGTATTTACAACACTCAGCCAACTCAGGGCCGGCCCGTGGCATAGGCACCATAGGCAAATGCTAAGGGTGCTGTATATCCAGGCGAGCACCAGAAAGGAGCGCGGTTCAGTTGGTTTTGTTTTCGCTATTTCTGACACACATTCAGTTATAGACGGCAATAACTAAAAAACCTCTTACCCTAAAAAGATCTAAAGTGTGTTACCAACAAAACGACAAAGCTGGTTATGTTTCACAGCTGTCTTTCTTTTTTTCATTTATTTATTTTATTTATTTATTTTTTTCGCTCGACATTTCGAGCACTGCTCCGTTTAAGCCCTCGCAATATGTGTTTAGCTGGGAGAGCTTGCGCTGAGAGGAGCTCTCAGTAAGGGACTGTCTGAAAAGTGCTTCTTTTTTTCGTTGGTTTTTTTTTTTTTCGTTGGTTTTTCTGCTCCGCTCAGCGCGAGCTCAAGTGTGTTTGTGTGCATGTGTGTGTGTTTGTTTCTTTGGTGCTGTCTATGTTTGTGTGTTTGAATGAGAGACAGTGTGGTACTATGTGTTTGTGTGTTTATACAGACAGCTTGTTATAGCCTCCCCCCTAAAATATAACACTGTATATGGAAAGCATCGTCAATGCACCATGATGCACCGAGATATTGAATTGAACCGAAGGCATGATAATCATAACCGAACCGTGAGACCAGTATAGGTTCACACCTCTAGCTAAAATTAATTTAAAAATGGAATAAACAAATTAAAACGCATTTACACAGTAAAGAAATAGACTGCATGATTGTGCGTGCAGAAATCCTCAGATTTTTTGCCAGATTCAGAGAGGCCCTAATCATAAGTACATTCTACTAATTAATTAGTACTAATTAATACATATTCAATTAAATAAATGCTAGTTATTCAAAGCTATTAATATGTAGATGAATTTACGTTATCATCCAAACATGTGATAATGATGAGCATTAGAGACTTTCAAAATCTAACCAAGGCTGCATTTATTTAAATCAAAACTACAGGAAATACTGAGCATTCAGAACTGCAACATTGTAAAAGAGTACTGTTTAATGATTAATCGTAACTAATTGTAACAAGTTTGTATTCACATAACATATGTGCATGTGCTGGGTATATTATGCATTCATAAAAGCACGCATACATTTATAGACTTTTATAAAAAAATTTTGATGTAAAACATATAAAATACATATAAAAACATTTCCTTTAACATTGCATAAAGATATGCAACACATAGATGTACGTATTTATATATACATAATAAATATGCACACACAAAGTTTGCGTTTATGTACTTATTTTGTACGCAATTAGACACGATTAATCATTTAACAGCACTATTGTAAGATATTGATTAAAAAGCCCTTTTTTCTATTTTACTGTTTTGATCTTTACTCTTGATGGCAAAGCTGAAGACATTACTCCAGTCTTTAGTAGGGGTGTCGAAATGAATTGTTTTTTGGATGCACTGCAATGCAGAACGCAAACAATACAATATCGGTTCAGTAATAATCATAACTGGTTATTATACATGTAATTTATCTCAAATGTGTTGTATGGAGGTAGCTTACTATGGTGAGGAAGGAGGCTAGGAGTAATTAAAACTACTAAAAGCAGATAACTGTGCACAATTCGCTGCTTGTGGGTTCGCTGGACAGTCTTTCACTGACATCAAAACACATTAGAACCCAGCTAGGAAAAAATTAAAGCTGTAAAATCTCTCTCACTCTCTGTGGCCCATTTGACCTGCTGGCGTGTTCATGGGGTAACATTTTATCTCCTCTCTCGGCTGTTAAAACAATGTTACTTGTGGATTTACACATGTGCATGTCTGCAGAGCAAGTTTTCTCCACCATGTTGCTGACTATAATGGATCAGCTGATCGCCGCAGCAGTCACTGTTTGCTGAACAGCGCGAGAGCCGCACTGACTGTGTGAGTCGATCGCAGCCTTTTCTGTTGATCGCGTGATCAATTATAGACATTTAAGAACTAACTAAACAATGTTCAAAGAGCGAGTGGGATAATATTTACATGTTTATTCGCTATAAATGCTCAGTACGTTCAGCGCACGTACTTTAGTTTTGTTTTATACATTCAAAGAAAGTTTTTTTGAGTGGGTAAAATTAAAAGCACAGTACATATTTCTGACTGTTTGTATTAAGAGATAAAATTGTTTTACAAATAATATACAAATATATTATAAATTTTAATACAAGAATTATTGTGTTGCTAAGTAAAATATCAAATTGTATATGGAAAGTATCGTCAATGCACCGAGATATTGAGAAATGAACCGAATAAATGGCATGATAAACGTAACTGAACCGTGAGACCATTGTAGGTTCATACCCCTAGTCTTTAGTGTCACATGATACTTCAGATTTCATTGTATTTTAAATCATTTGCACAAGAAAAATGTATTATTAGTAAATTTTTAAATAAAAAAAATGAAAAAGAAAGCCTTCCTGAACTGATTTAAACAGTATTGCACATTCATCCACAAAACTCCATTATAAACAAATCAGTCTCCAATATCCAAACGTTGTTTTCTGGCATGTGTTTATGGGTCATACCTCTGGGTGATCGCCCATGATGTAGTTGAGTCGAGCCAGAAGACGCAGGCAGGCACAGATCTCCACATGCATGGCTCCATACACATTGTTGAAGAGGTTCAAGGCCTCGTTGATGAGCTCACAACCCTCTTTTAGAAAGCCTGCGCACCAAGGACGCATCAATCAGCTCTGCAAAAACGTTGAAGGTGTCAAAGCACCGATGATCATTTGTTTTTGTTACCTTGCTGAACCTTGGCCTGTCCGCTCTGGAAGAAATGGAAGGCATCTGAGGCTTTGGGGTTGACGTGCTTCACAACAGGGAAAATGTTCAGGATGTCCTCCTCTGTGAAGGCTGGCTTGTGGCGGCTGTCGAAGTTGTACTCCTTTATCAAGATCTGCAGGGGAGACACAAAGGAAAGGCTTGTCACTACAGGACACCTGACGGAGCACCTCAGAGACACATGGATCAAACACTACCTGAATGCCAGTCTTGATTGAGATCTCCCTCAGCAGGGTGATCTTCTGCAAACCGTACTTCTCCACTGCCTGGTCCACGCTTTCACTGCAAAAAGCACACCATTAGTCTTCAGTTAAAGTAATAGTGTGGTAAAATACTATGTACTTGCCATATTTCCAATATATATTTGATAAAAACCATCCCTAACCCTGCTTTTTACCTAATCTTAGCCAATGAAGTACTTTCTTGAGTAAGAACAAGGCAGTTTTCATTACTAGTATAATTTAATTTAAAGTGCAACAGAAATATCTACAGCTATGTGAAAAAATACTGGAAGACACAATTTAGAAATAGATCTTTCCAGAGAGCTATTCAAAGTGACTGTGGTGATTTTGCTGCCGAGAGAATCTGGATTAAGACCCCAATATGCTTGAAAAGAAACTAAAGAACATCCTAAATCTGGCAGTTCGATACAGCTCAACAAATCAATCTTTTTGGGGAATTCGTTTTTGACTCCTAAACACATTTGTGTTACCATTGCCATCCATAGTGATTACGCAATGTGCACTGATTTTCAGCATCCGTAAACTTCTGATAAAAGGCTGAAGTGACTATTTTCAGTTCAATAAGACTCCTTTTACAGCATTAATAATGTAATTTAATTACAATATACAATTAGTTAAATAGACTTAAGCCTTTATATAGTTGTTCTAACCTAAAACAAGATGAAATGTCATTTAAATGCAAGCGAGCAGTACGCAGGTGCTGAAAGTCCATTGAATATACTGTGGCAAAATGAATTTACATATTTTAAAGACATGGAGCGGAACAGCGGAATTTAATTCAGTGCTTTATGTCCGGTCTAAGACACACTTTATGTGGTCTATCAATCAGGTAGTGATGATCATCAATTTTTAAAGAAAACAGATCTTAAACGTGCCAATTTTAGATTGGCATGACAGTTCATCGGAACTGAGCTTGGTTATAAAAAGTTAAAAGAATATACGCATAGAGCTCACTGCTTTGTGTGTTTTGGAACTCCACCTTCGTTGATGCATGAGGAAATGTTAGAAAAAGTTCAGCAATGGTATACCGTTTTTTGTGTTATTTTTGCCCTCAAAGAATGCAAAATAACTTTATGCAAGTATATCAGGGCCTTTAACAACATATAATACTGACAAAAACTACTTAAATATTTTTTATTAGTTTTTACAGTGACCTTCACTTATTTAGGCCTGTGGTAGACTAGTAAGTATAAAATTTAAACTAAAACCAGTAGGTGGCGACAAACCCATTTTTGAGTGATTAATTGATAAATGAATTCAAAGTTTTAGCAAAGCAGGCTATATTAGAGGCAATAATGATATCAGCTGATAACTTTTCATGTAATAAAATACATTACTGGCTGATAAATTATTTCAGAAATTATCATTGACTGTTAAATGATGATAATGTTGGCCATTAGGGTTATTATATTGTTGCCTCCAACATGAGTTTTCACAGTGAAAAAATGTAAAGATTACTTATTTATGTTTTGTTTTTGTAATCAGGCTTAAGATTTGCATTTATTGCTCTATACATTGGTTACTGATGTCCAAATATAAAGTGATAGTTTCGGTTTCGGCCAAAACATTTATTTTTCAGCGTTCCTACTAAATTTGTTCATTATGATATGCCTGTCTTTATGAAATGATTATTTAATTATTGACTCAAATTTGAATGTATTGTTTAAAGCCCTATATTCCTGGTTAAGAAAAGTGTGTGCTAGTCAATTACTAACTCTCACCATTGAAGACTGAAGTTATAGTAGCCGTGTGCCTCAGAGGTGATGTTCTTCCACAGTTCGCTGGGTGTCAGGCTGGCCCAGGCCGTGTTGTCTCCTCCACCGGGGACACGGTTGCGTCTCTTGCGGCTCTTTTTGCGGGACACCAGCTCATCTGCAGGAAGGTGAGCCACTGCATCTGGGAAAGAGCTCAAGAGGCAGTTGAGGAAGTGGCTCACCGCAGCGGATAAAGCAGAGAGATCCACACCCTGCAAAGAACCCCAAGTATTAAAACAAAGGCAAGTGCGCTACTAAAATAGATCAAAAGCAACCTAAAATAAAACATGGCTGAGGAATGTGTAATGATAGATTAATTATTGCTGCACTACAAATATTCTGATCAGTGGAGCATATGTAAGATGGCAGTTCTGTCATTGCACCACAGTAATAACTCACCTGAAGATATGTTTTGAAGATATGCTTTGCACATCTGGTGATCAGTTCACTGATTCCTATTCTCTGCATATACAAAACAAATAGCAAATACAATTTAGTGTCTGATTAAAAATATAACGTTGAAACTGAAAAAGATAATACACGATCCTTACGTAGATGTGTTCAAGTTGTGCTTTTGCAGGCATGTTATCCATAAACTCCAGCACAGTACCAAGATAACGCACATTAATGCCACGCTGATGAAGGGCTTCTGTCATCGTCGCTCCATCCATAGGCAGAGAGCTGTGATCTAAACAGTCTTTCACCTGAATAAAGTAAAATCATGATTTATTAGCATCAGTAATACTTTAGTTCAAAAACCAAAAGAATTTGCATTAACAAAATCCAATGCTCAATGCTGTTGTATTTATATTAATATCTTGGCCTCCAAATTGTCCAGACATGTAGCTGATTGAACATCGAGGTTCATCGAGGTAAAAGCAGGGTCTTTTAATGGACATGCACCTATTTATTAAATTTCAGTGATCCAAAACAAACTTTAAAGCATTTCTTTTGTCACAGTATATCAATTTGTGTCTGTAGACTTAAATTATAATACAATTTAAGTCATACACTTTTTTAAAATAAGTTTTTGTCTATTGCATTGAGCCATAAATCTCTACTTCAGCAGTACTTACACCAAAGTTGTTCTATTCATATCTATATTTTGAAGGTTTTTATAGAGGGATTTATTAACAATTTTCTTGATTATATACAACAATTTATTCAACAGATCAATTAATTTTGGAGTGATTTTGTATTCTTTAATTATGGCGTGATCAAAAGAGATGTTTAAAAACCCCTAAGTAAAAACCCTTGGCTCTATTATAAACGCCTAGTTTCTGAAACTAAAACTTCCAGGTTTTTGTGCTAGAAATGTATCCAATATAAAAAAAATTTAAGAAAATGTTGCCTTATTTGCATATACAGACAACAATTTAGAAATATTGTATTAAAAAAATGCTTTAAATTCTTATATTATTTACTATTTATAAAAAAATGTTTTACCCAATTCGCCTGCAGTGTCTAAAATGCATAATTCTATAATAAAAAAATTACACATTATATAAATGTAATTTATGCGTTAAATACAAAAAAGTGTAAATATTTTTTCAATTTAGGTGCATTGAATATTGCGCTGATCCTAATGATCAATAAAATGATAGCATTAATAAAGCTGAAACTGACGAGAGAAGGGATCTGGCAGGACACAAGAAAGGCGGCAGCATCTTTGAGAAGCTGCTTCTGTTTCTGAATGTCTTCATTGCTGTCATCCGGGAAACGTACTCCTGTAAAAGATGGATGAGGTCACATGACTAACTCAGTATGTACTGTCAAAAAGATAAATCTCAATTCAATATCCATCATACCTGGAGAAAAGATGTCTGGGTTGAAGCGAATGTCGAAGGAGGTGTTGCTGATGGAGCCCACAGCTTTACAGGCATTAAGCACCACCTCACGACTTTTGGGGTCTGTGAAAAATGAGTCAAATTGAATTTACGTTCACAGACAAATATTAATCAACCACCACCAGGAAAAATAAAAAATAAAAAAGGTTGTTTGGTTAAATTAGGGGTTTTCAAACTCCCAGATGCACTTAAAAATGTAAATATTTAAAAATATATAATAAAATATTTTATTTACAGAAAAAAAACATTTATTTCATCTACAGATATGCTTAAAATAATTAATTATTCTTTCTTTATTTAGAATTTTTATTGTTTAATTAAAAAAAAATCCTCTCAGTAAAAATAAAGAACAAGCTCACTATTTGTACTAATTTGAACTGATAACTGTTCAAATGATCTATTTTAATAAGAAAATTTACCTTTCTAATTTAATTACTCTTCACATCAAAACATTTGAAAACCCCTGAGATCAGTTTTAGCATAATTTACAACAGGATTACAGGATCACCATCACCACAAGTTAATTCTACACACAACAAATTAATTGTTGTTGTTTTTTTTAATAAAAATCAAACTTGAGAAAGATTAGCAGGGAATGTGTAGTCTGGTTGGGGGGTGAGGGGATAAACTGAACACGGTGGAGCCCGATTATCATAAAACCAATCCAGGAGGCCCACTTCAATGAGCCTCAGAGAGAACAGTAGCAACAGCACAGAGGGATGCACTGACCAAACACACACAGCAAATCAAAAACACAACAGCAAAACTGCTGATCAGTCCCTCTAGTGTTTAGAAAGACATTTTTCAGATTTGTGCGGCCTCAAATGACTCATGTTTTTTATTTTTTAGCAAATTTATCAAAATATGTGCCAACAAATATGTGCCAACATTTGATACATTTCATGTGTTTTGCTGTGAAAATGCAGACAGCAATCTTGTAAAAGATTTACTTTTATGACCTGAATATCCATTGGGCTCTGTGTTTTATATAAAGAAAACACAGTTTTTACCTTTTAAGACTGTAAAGCATTTTTTAATACACAGAAAACTGTAAATGACTAAAATAAACCAAACTTTAGCATTAGAATCATGGAAAAATATAGTATATTTTTTAAATATGATGTATTTGTTTGCTAAAACAATTAGCATTGTAGACCTCCTAAACTGCATTTTGTCCACCTCAATTGTAAAATGACAATACATAAAGTTAAGAACATAAAATGTCATTTTACTAGATTATCTATAATTAAAACAGTATATAATATTTACATATACTGTGCAACCCAACAGTCAACTTTATCAAATGAAATGTGTAGTTAACTCAAAATTTACTGAAAGTTAATTCTACTCATTTCGAAAGTTTATCTCCGTTTTAAAGTTAAGAAGTTAATTAAATACTTCATTACTTCAACCTAAATGGAGTAGGTTCACAGTACTCTTATAGATTCGTTTAACTCAAATGGTTTGTAGCAATCGATTCCTTAATCGGTTTGAGTTGCCTTAATTTATTGTATTTTACAGCACTCAGTTGGTTCGAGTTCTCTTAATTTATTGGGTTTTACTGTGCTCAAATTGCTTCGTTTACTCAAATGGATTAAGTTCACAGTACTCATTAGGATTAGTTTTTAAACTTAAATAGTTTGTTGCAATCAATTTCCTCAGGGTTTGTGTTACGTTAACTTATTAAGTTTTTTAATTAAGTTTTACAGTGTACATTTTATACAAAGTAGTCTGCTATTCTATTGAGATTTCTTGAAATTTACATTTGGATGACTCTAGAATAATGGATACATTTAGCACTTCCTAGATAAACCTATTATTTTACAACAACAAAAACACCTTTAATTTAAGAGTTTTGAAGATCACAAATTATATTAAAGTTAGGTCTAAAAATAATGTTTGAATGTGCATTTAGGGACATTTTGTCTTGAAAATAGTCATTTGAAGCCTTCCATTATAACTATTTTTGACCATCTCTGCCTTCAGAATCATGCATTTCATCATGATTATAATGAACAAAGGGTAGTTTTCATCTTTGTACGTTTACTCTAAGTTAAATTAACACTCCTATTTTCTGAATTAATTGTAATTTCAATTATTGAAAAAACAGTGTCTGTTGCTAAATTCTTTTTAATTGTTATATTGGTTATAAAAACCCATAAACCTTCGAGCACTCATAGAAAAAGCATGCAACTTGCTCCAGATGACTTTACTTCCTCTGGCGGGAAATATCTGAAGGCACTGAAGGATGTCATCATTCTTCTCTTATTCATTTTGTACAAAATGTTTAGGGAAGTAGTAGACTCTGTTATTGGTGATACTTCAGTGAATCTCTCATGCACTTTTTTAATAAACTATATTGTAAAATTCAGTTTTAGACATGCCATGTGGTATCTGGTTTTAAGTTAGCATCTTGAGCTAAAGCACAAAATGGTGGAAAACATTAACTCTGTTACTGTCAACTGTTAAAAGTTAAAACTACAATAAGTAACCGAATCAAACGATCCCTTTCACATTTAAGCGTTTTGCATTATTTCAGTTTTGCATTAAGTTCAGTGATCAATTTAGTGTGTGAATACTTTAAATGGCTAACTGATACATGCAATAATGTCAAAGCTTATAAGTTTGCTCAAAATCAGCTGCAATTTTTTTGTATTTAAAGCTTCTCTGAATTTCGTGATCCTCCATGATTTAGCAATTATGGGGACTATCTAAAGAGTCAAGGACACAAGTCTTGTGGAGCCAAAATAAAAAAAATAGTAATAATTAGAAAAACAACTAATTAAGTGTGCATATCTCTGTCAGCTGTTGCCCTTGTTTCCTCTCAGGCTCTTTTTTGTTCTCTCTCAGGACGTACCGATACCGGATCCATCTTCTGCTGCTAAGGACTCGGCCAGCTCTTTAGCTTGGGCAAGTCCGGGAATATTTTCATCAGCTTCCTTACCCTCCAGAGGCCCATCACAGCCTCCGTTCTGCCGCTCTGCAGCCAAAGGCTCATGGGTACCATTGATGCTTGCTACAGGAACCTCGGTCATGGCTTCCTGGTTTTCAGCAGAAGAGTTCTCTGAGACAGTGGTGGCCTCCGAGTCTTCAGGGGTCAGCGTGGATTCAGATGAAGTCGGAGAGTCTGGTGTGCCATCACAGGATTCTAGAGCCAGAGGTTTGTTTTCAGATCCAGCACCTGCAGCATTTGAGTCCTGCAGAGCTGCAGTCTTGTCTTTGTTTGCTTTCTGCTGCATTAGTTGGAGTGCTGCCATCTTCATGAAAAGGAGATATCTGAGACACACACACACACAAGGACAACATGTTTAAACTAAAAAAAAAAGCATTTATAGCACATTGATTCCACCCTATGTTTTTTTTTTCATTTTGCTTAATATAAATTCATTACTGAACATGCAATTCAGAAACTTATTGGTAGCAGACTGTTTGACGCTCCAACATAAAAATATACCTATACTTATGTTATTTTAATTTTGTAAGATTTACTATTAAAACATTACTACAAATGATAACTATTGTATAATATTTATAAAAACACTACTAATAATAATGCTACCAACAACAACAGCAGCAGCAATCAGGCTGATTTATGGTAATGTATGAATTATGTATATTATATAGGGGTGTGACCCTACACTGGTCTCACAGTTCAGTAACAATTATCATACCATCGATTTGGTTCAATTCACATCATGGTGCATTGATGATGCTTTCTATACATAATTAGATTTTATCTTCCCAACACAAGATGAAAACCTATAAATATATTAATATTTATATATTATTTGTAATGCAGTTTTGTCCTTTAATACAGTAAGATATATGAACTGTAGCTTTAATTTGACCTGCTCAAAGAAAACACTCTTTTTTGAATGTATTAAACAAAACTCCAATACATGCACAGAAGACAGCGCAAGCATTTATAGCAAATAAACTAATGTCAATATTATCCCGCTTGCTTTTTGAGCGCTAACAGGCGAGGTCTTACACTCCTATGAATGGTCATGTCTTCACCTGCTCAACAGAAAGAACTGCGATTGTCATTAGAAATGAAAGCACTGTTTACTGATGAGTGACGCGGGAAGGAAAGCCGCGGTTACAGTCTTTATGCGCATCATTTGCGGTTATCACAGGTAATCCATAATAGACACAGTGGAGAAAACTCGCATCACAGGCACGCTCGTGTCTGGATCCACAAGTATTGTTTTAACAGCCGAGAGGAGAGGAAAAGTTACCTCACGAACACTGCAGCGGGTCAAATGTTGAAAGTAAGAGAGAGGCAGAGATGGATTTTTACAGCATTTCTCCCTAGTAGTGAAATACATTCTAGCAAACTCACAAGCAGTTGAATTGTGCATAATTATCTACCTTTTAAGTAGTAAGAGCGTTATTTACTTTCCCTCGCCTCCTTCGCCATATTATTTTGCTGCGAAATCGCACATGGAAGATAAATGACGTCAGTACGTAAAAACCGGTTAAGATTTATTACTGAACCGACATAATTACATATATTTAAGCAACCTCCATGTTTTTTACATTTTATTTAACTACGTTTATAATCTTACAAACAACAAAACTATTACCAAACATGGGATTAATACATTTCTTAGTAACACTTTATAGTAATGTGGACTTGTACAACTTTTTCTAAAAAGCGTTACCCATAAATGTAAAGATCATGTTTATTAGACAACAAATTTGAGCTAAACTCTCAAATAAAATTAATTTTGTTAATCCATAAAAATTAATTAATTAATTAATTTTATTAAATTTATTTAAATTAATCCAGCATGTTGTGTTTTGTACCTGTGCTCAACAAAGGCCTCTATGAGCTCCTGACGTAAGCAGGCCAGACGATGGCGATGCTGTCTGGGGAAGCCCAGCTTCTGGCTCTCGGGGGTGAGCTCCTCCCCCTCCACTGGCAGGAAATTCAGGTCTGGAGGGAAAGTGCGCAAAAGGTCCAAGATATAATGTCGGCCATCATTGCCAATGATACCCTTACACTCCACCGAGGAGCAAAGCTCAACAGCGCTGTCCTTCTCATTGAGCACCGCATGGCGCTGCACCTTCAGCGGGCGACTGGTCTTCTCCAGCAGCTCCAGATATTTTGGATGCGACACTACAGTCTTGCCAAAATCAATGGAGCCATAGATGACGCTCTGCTCCTGCTCTCGCTCCAAAATGCCTGGAATGATGGACTGCGCAGTTACACGGTATCCTCTGTAGTCAACCACCACTGTTCCCAAAGTGTAGAGTCCTTCCACATCTACAGCGCTGTATGCTCGCACCCCGTTCAGGTCATTGGTAGGGGCGGCATGGGCAGCAGAGTCTCCGCCGAGCTCCCTGTAGTGGTCGCGCACGTCAAAACCTAAGCTGAAGAAGATGTTGTTCCAGATGAACATCTGCATGCGCGTTTCCTCACCAGGGTTGATGGCCATGACGTTGCCATCAATGACCGCCATCGCACCACGGGTCGCCGCAGCGGCAAAGTCACTATGAACCTGAGGAACAGAAGTGTGTTTGAGCTCAAAGGAGTTTGGGAGACGAAATACTGAAGCTTTGTGTTGTTTGTGTGTTCACCTTGAATATGGCTCGCTCTCTAAGCAGGCGCTCTGGAAGGTTCTTTCGAGTAAGTTCTCTGGTTGTCTGAAGCTCCTCGTTCCAGTCTCTAGTCTGTCATGGAGAACAAAGAAACTTCCGTTATAAAGCAATAAACAAAATAATGAGATATTAAAGGGATAGTTCACTCCAAAATACATATTTAGTAATCGTTTACTCAGACACAAATGAAGAGAGTTTATTAAAGAATAATGTAAACCGGTAGCCACTGACATCTATGATGGGGAGGAAGGGAGAGTCATTTATGACAAATTTTATTTCTGTTTGAACTATCCTTTTAAGAAAGAACCAAAGACAAAAACTCAATCATCCATTTATTATTTTTAGTCATAAGAGAAAACTTTGCAACATTATCATCTTGCATATTTAATTTCTTTCTTCATCAACATCACAGGATTCGACTTTTGCATTGATTTAATACCAGACATTTTAAAATGTGAGACAGCAAATTGTAATTGAGATATGCATTTATGGATAATTAGGATCATAGATCAGTTTTTAAAAGTAAAATATACATATTAATTTCTAAAGCAGATCTTAAATTACTCACAGGATTCGTATACATTTAGGTCACATGATACGTATACATTTATTTTGTTGATTTAAAGTAAAATCTAATGGACTGAATCTGCAGATGCTGTTGTCTGTTCATTTTCCTATGACACTCGATATCTTTACCACACTCATTTGTGGCATTTTTCTACACTTGTTAAAAACTAACCGGTGCTGAAAAACAGGGTATCCTCATAAATTCTTAACAAAAAAAAAAAAAACACACACACCAAAATAAAAAAAAAACAATAATTTAGAGCATACTTGGCCAGGTATGTGCTCCTCATAACCCAGTCGGGAGGTGTAGGCGTCCTCCGCTCTCACACAGTCCATAGCATGATCAATCAGTGGTGCAGTCCAGCTGTACACTTGAAAGGGAGTGGCTATTCTCTCAAATGGATGCCTCTGAACCCTAATGAAAATTACCAAACCAATATTAATAACAGGACATGATAACTGAATAAATTCAGGGGGAATAATCACATATCACATGTAAACATTTACAAAAGGGTTTTTCAACTAGAAGACATCACACCTCAACTTAATTACAAAATCTTACTCTTAAAATTTTTAGTATTAGTAGTAGATTAAAATAACACATTAAATTAAAACGTTAAAACACAATTAAGCAGTGAACAGATTTTTTTCCCTCAATAACTGTTTTATCACAAAACAAACAGAATAAAGTTAAAACATACAGAATATAGTTAACTTTAATTTTTTTGTTAACATACAAGACAATGCGTCAATAATGCACACAAAAACATGCATGCTGCTACATTCAGATAAGCTATATCATACTCTAGAGTATAATGTTAATTGTACATGGAAATGTGTCCTGGTGAAGATAAGATGGGTCACGATTCTCTTAGCAGGGTACAGCCGATTGTTTCAGATGTAAATTCTCTTTGTAAATCTAATCAGAGCATAGGTATGATGTGAAGTAAAGTGATCTTAATAATAGTGCAGTACCTCTTCTTCTGCAGAGTGGTGAAGTTCTTCTTAAAGGCAGCGCTGATCTGGCTTAGTAGTTCCACTAAAGAGTGACTGAGGAAGCTGGGATTGGCTGGCTTGGGGCTGAAGTTATAAGTAGTGGACCTGAAACAGATCAAAAATGTTCAACTCATTTAAATGCAATCTATAATAATTGTCATCATATTTTCAGAAAACGCTGGAATTATTCTTTATTTACATACTTAGTTTTCATATATATTTCCCAATACTATTTAACTAAAACATCACTCATACTTTACTAAGAGGCACCCATTTTGTTAGCAAGGCTTCTAAAAAAAAAAAAGTGTCCCAGCCAGTGTTCTGACTTAAATCCAATTGAGAATCTGTGGAGGGAGCTAAAGATCAGGGTGATGGTAAGGAGACTCTCTAACATGAAATAGTTAGAGCTCATTGCTAAAGACGAGTGGGCAAAGCAAGTTGTGGCAAATTTACTTATGTTTAAATTTTTTTTAAGTTATTTATTAATTAGTTTTATAATCTAAAAATAAATTACACAAATATGGTGATCATGAACAATTAAATATACAATACCTCCTGCTTATAATCAATTTAGGAAACTGGTTGCAGAGGACATCCTTATTTCTTTTTTGGTATGATTTTCAAATACTTAGTTGCAACTTACAAATAATAGTTTCACTAGAACTTTTTAGTATTAATGTTACAAATTAATTTCAAGTGACACTCTTACTGATTGAGGTAGAATCCGCGTGTGGAGGCAGTGATGCTGACGTGTCTGTCCTCAACAGTCACGATGTACAGATACATGAGGTCACCGTGCATTTTTCTGTTGCCGGGCGGAGGGTTCCAGCTACTCATGGTCAAAACCTTCAGGCACTGCATAGGCTGCAGATGGAGGCGAAAGCAGTCAAAATCAAAACCAAGGCATCTGATGTCATAGCAAAATCTTTTATCAACTCTCACCTTCCAGTCTTTGTTTTGTGGCTGAAGGGGAACTAAAGGACGCTCTTTGCTGCCTGGCAGAATGTGTTCGGGAGGTGTGCAATCAATCTGCTCAAGTTCACTGCCCTTCTTTTTGCGCTTGCCAGTATCTGCGGAGGAAAGAGCAAAACGCTCACCAATAGGACTGCAGGATATATCACAACAAAATTAATCTTGGGACGTGGACTAGTGCAGTTGTCAAATAGTGAGATTTATTTAAATAAACATGTTACTGGTTTCAGAGTGAAGAGTGTCATTTAAACGGGTAGTTTATAATATAGTCTGTTTCACAGTGTCAGAATAGCTCAGTTCATTTGCTGTGAATAAAGTCATAGCTGCGAGTAGAAAATGTTAATGAACATACAATGCCTGAAACCAGGAGTGCAGTTATTAATTGATGGCAACACACTAAAAATGTTTTATGCCATACCGTTTCATACAACAGTAAAATCACACAATACATAATACTAAAACATTCCTTAAATCACCAAAATATTAACACGAAACATGCTTAAGTTTTGGTTTGTTTTATTCTCAATTCACTCCCAGATTGTACAATCAATCAATGCACTTAATCATTTCTGGTAATAAATTAACTTACATACAATTATTCGATATAAAATTGAAATAAGCTGACATAATAAAAACAAATAAATAAAATTGTTTAAAACTAAATTAAAAAATATATTATTTTCATTCATTAAACATTTTAATTAATAAATATTTATTTAATTATATAAATAAATATAATTTATAAAAAATAAATTAATGAAAAAACATGAAAAATCTTTTTTTTTTTTTTTTAATTGGAAGTTTTTTTGACCAAATGTTTATTTTCCAAAACTTAAAATAAAATTCTTTCCAAATATTCAAGTCATCAGGTGAATCTCACTGTATTTTTTTTTTCAAAACTTTTCTTTTGAAAAAGACCACTCTCTGTTTGATTAGGGTGTGGGTGGACTAATGACATCAATTCTGCAAATAATAAGGGTGTCACGATCCTCCAAATCCTCGATTCGATTACATTTTTGATTCTAAAGGCACGATTTGATTTTCGATTATGAATAATTAATTAATTAATGACCAATTAATTATTTGTAGCCTACCGTTTAAACTACCTGACCTGCATGGTCTTTGTTTTACCCATAAACAAATCATACAGTAAATGAATAAAGGCAAGATACACACATAATTACCACCTGTCAATCACTTTTTCTGCGGGACTCGTGAATAGGCAGTGATCTGTGTCGTTATAATGGCGTCGGTAAAAAAGACGCACAACCAACAGGAACCAGCCAACAGTATCTGAGGTGTTCGCTAAAATGACAAAGTACAAGTGAGTGAAAGATTGAAGCAGTCCTCTGACTGCCTGGACCTGCTGTCTCGAGCGCAAGGCTGTATGTGCGTCTGTGTCTGTGTGGTCACGTGATGTGCATTTTCAGAGGTAGAGAGGAAGGAGGGCTGCTCAGAAATGCTACACGCCACTGTGGATGTCAAATCGTTGTCGTTCTAAAATGCCATTTAAAAAAACAAAGACAGTGTAAACAGGATCTGAGTGTGTACTTTTCGTGAGCGGATTTGCAACGGGGGCGGGCGGAGGATCGCGATGCCGGTGTTGTCTATCGGACGAACCGTACGTAATACGTACATAGCAGAGCTTGCAAAACAGTGTTTTTTTTGTCGACAACACGAACGTTGTCAACATAACTCACTGGAAATCCAAAATGCTTACACACCGGCGACTTCATTGAAAGAGGAGAGGGTTTAAGTTCTGTCGACGGGTCTCCTGCTTCCGCAGTTTAACAAGCACTTCAACGAGCCTGTTTTTTTCCCGCTTGGCAAGCCAAGCTGACGTGACATGGGGGCGTGGCAGCATCGACGATTCTATTTTTTGATTCGATAATCGAAATTGAGCATAAATTTAGATCGATTTCGACCCCTAGTAAATAATGTAAAATTTTTGCAAAGACAATAATTTTTTCATCATTAGACATTGTTTCCCGAGGACCCATGGTTATTAATTTGTTTTGCCCTCAAAGTGCCGGTAGCTGTTGACTTGTATTTTATGAATCCCCAAGAACCGCAGTTTCAGCTTTAATGTCCTACTAGGTGAAAAAACATGAGATGGTCTGGGGGTGCATAAAATAACTACATTTTTTTTCTATTATTGGGTGAATTATCTCAACGCAAACTCGAAATTTTTCTGTCACTGACCTCCAAGATCTCCTTCTGAGAAGACGCTGAGGAAGGAGAGGGAGTTGCAGTCTACTCCATTATAAGCATCTGATGGATCCAGGCTCTTCAGCAGGTCCCTGATGTGACGGACATGAATGCGAGCTTCACGCACTGTGTAGGGCTCTACAGGAAACGCACAACAGCATTAATAGCCCTAGATAACACTAAAATGTACTCAAGCGAAAGTTCACATTTTTAAAACAGTTAGTAAAGTACAATTCCTGAGAAAATCCTACTTACAGTATTTTTTGTATTTGTGATAAGTTAATTTACACCACTGTACTTGATATAAGATTCTGAACCGTACCTTCGACCACTTTAAGAAGCGAGCCTTCCTGAAGGCCCTCGATGGATTTCAGCTCGGCAAAGTTGTCGAGAACATTTCCGTCGAGCTGTAAGGAGAAGCAGGTGCGATGGCAGGTGTCCTCTCGGTCCATCAGAACTTGATGAATCTCCTGTACCATCTCTTGTGGAGACACCTGAGCACGGACCACAGGTTTTGTTGCAATACTTTGTTATGAACGTCCCAATGAAAGTAATGAGCAGTTAGTGGGCTCACCTGAAGGTCAAAGGGTTCGGTTCCTGGTGCTTGGATCTTCACAGTGAAGCCAGT
Source organism: Danio rerio (assembly GCF_052040795.2). Taxonomy (NCBI): domain Eukaryota; kingdom Metazoa; phylum Chordata; class Actinopteri; order Cypriniformes; family Danionidae; genus Danio; species Danio rerio. The sequence continues at coordinate 28,046,261 of NC_141035.1, forward strand.
GTCTTGAATTACGATTACTTCTTGTTCGTTAGCATCTTCTGCTTGGTCTGCGTCGCCACTGCCGTCCTGCTTTGAGTCGGCCTCCTCCGCCTGATCATGACCCGCATCCCCGTTCATCACTGCTGTCTCAACACCGTGCCCTAAGGAGACAAGACATTAAAAAAATTGAAGGAATAAAGTCAACAGAGAATTTTTTTTGTGTTGTTGTTTTTGACAAAAATAAAAAATAAAAATCCCTTTAACCGAGACCAAGAAACTAAAATTAATAAAATGCAAATTATATAAAATATAATTATATATTTAAGTGTTCCAAATTGTTTAATATACTGCTCAAAGTAAAGGGGTTTCACTTTGTGGTTAGAGTGGGGTTGACAAATAAAGCTGAAGTACAAAAAAAAGTCATAAAACTAAGCTAATTTAATTTGTTTATAATTAGTAATACTGAACAGAAAAATAATGATCTCAGTTTTATTGTAATATTTTAATTTAAGTTAATTTGATATAATAATTAATATAAAACAATTATTTCACAAAATATAATAATAAAAGATAATTTTGTACATACATTAATTTATTTTATAAATAGATTAAGTGAATCAAAAACTAATAACTTTCTTTGAATAATAAGCACGTCCTGTGTGTACTGCCTCTGTGCTGATTTGTAAGTCACTTTGAACAAAAACGTCTGCCAACTGACTTAATATAAATGTGTAAATGTACATGATGAGTATCGATATTTGATTTTTTTTTTAATTGAAAAAGTTAAAGTAAATTACAGTCAGAACAATTACCTGAACAATTGCCTTGTTGTTTTTAGTTTTTTGTTCTTACTTATCTAGATTATTGTCCAGTGGTATGGTCAATAGCATCAAGTCAAGACTTCGATAAATTAGAGTTAGTCCAGAATAGACCTGCACAACTAATTTTACATTGTAATAGAAAAGTTTATATTATGAAAATGCATAAAACTTTAGGTTGGTTATTGGTGAAGGATAGGGCAATTGTTTCTCTGCTGTGTTTTATAAGAAATATTTCTGTTAAGAGTTCCAAGTGTTTTGTTCTGTCAACTTTTATATATTGATGCTAGTCATAATTTTAGTACCAGGCATGCATCAAAAGGAACTTTTTTGCTTCCCGTTTCAAATACTTATGCAAAGCAATGGACTGTAATGTATAGAGGAATGAAAACATAGAATCAATTGCTATCAGACATTACATGCTTTGTAACAAGTAAAATGACAAAAGCAAAAAAAAAATAAAAGCAAAATAAAGTTCCAAAAACTGTTACATTAGTGACATAATCTCACTTCAGCCCTCTAAACTTTAATCGCTTTCATTCCTTGAAACACATCTCACTTAATTCGTTTAGCAGCTACTACTTATCCTGAAGGAGTAGCAGAAAGGCTAGGCTTTTTAGCGGTAGGTCAGCCAACTAGCACATCGACTGGACTCCCACAGCGCAACACAGAGCAGCCATGGAGATCTACACAACAACAGCTCAAATTGTGGCTCTCCAGGGGTAAATGGCCCCATCACACTCTCCAGATTTGCTGAAATATCACCTGACTCCACTGCCTTTAACTGCTTCTGCTTTACTGACAGATTCACTAACACAACGATCTGCTGAGGCTGCAGGTTTGCTGATACTCTGAGCTGAATAAGATGACAGTAAAAAAAACATATACACAAGACATTTAACATGTATTTTTGTTATCTGATCAAAGACAGACAATACTAAACGGGCGTAAACAGGGCTAAAATGTGTTGATGCCGTCTACTTTCAATGGCATCCAGAGTTTGTCAAAAAAAAGCACATGATCGTTATTATCCAATAATAACACTTCTGAGACTTACTTTAAAGGAATAGCTCACCTGGAAATTAAAACTTACTCACTATCTCTTCGTTCTCAAGTGGTTCTAAACGTTTATGAGTTTTCCTTCTGTTGAAAACAAAAGAAGATATTTTGAAGAAAGCGGAAAACCAGTAACCATTCACTTCCACATCAGAAAAAACAGATACTATGCAAGTTAACGGTTACAGGTTTCCAACATTCTTCAAAATATCTTCTTGTCAGAATGAAGAAACTTATAAAGGTTTAAAATAAATAGGGTAAATGATGACAAAATTTAGAATATTTTGGGTGAACTGTGCCTTTAAGTGATGAGACAAAAAAATACATGCCTAAAATCCAAAAGTTAATAATGTCCTAAATCTAAATATATACTTAAATTTTGACTACAAATTAGATTTCTGAAATAAAATGTTCTTTTGATGCATTTTGTTTTGCAAATGCATTTTGCATGATGAAATTCAGGTTTGTGAATTATTTAAGATTCAATATATAAAAATACTTATTGTGCTGTTAATCTGACTTTTTAAAATGCAAACCAACACGGATCTGATTTCAGTCACAAAAGCAGTTTTATGTAAAGCAACTGCCTAATATCTTGCATTTAAAAAATTGTACCAAGATATACAACTTAATCTCTGGTTAACTGATGTTCAAAATATGTATTAATCAAGTATAAATTCAGACAATCAAGTAGTTATTAAAAAACAATTAGGAAATAATTAGAAGAAATGATCATTAAACAATTTGCAGTATCTATTGATCTATCCATCTGAATCTTTCTGTATCATAGGATTGGCCGATGTCAACAAATTTGGCATTGTACGAGGTCTAATGTGAAACATCGCGATGGACGATGGCATCATCATCATAGCCAGCGGTGAATTAATGATTTATAAATAATTCATGAATTTATAACAAATTAATTATTTTATTTTTTTTTTTGTCTTTGTTTTACCCATAACCAAATCATAAATAAATAAAGATAAGTTACACAGAAATTACCACCTGTCTATCGCCTTTTCCGTGGGACTCTGGCATGAATAGGCAGTGATCTGTGCCGTTATAATGGTGTCGACAAACTTGCTTTGTAAAAGTGCAAAACTAACAGAAACCAGCGGTATATGCGTTTTTTGCTAAAATTACTAAGTACAAGCGTGGAAAAAGGATTGAAGCAGTGTTCTGACGCTGTGACCTGTTACTTTAAAGAGTCAAAAGACTGAAGAGTCGTTAAATAAAGAAAAGATTAATTAAATATCACATTTAACAACTATAGTAAGACGCGATACAGCGGTACAGCCTTGTTATACTGTCTAACCTGCACTGCTTTCTGGGCTTTTGTGCTCAAAGCATCCGCTGACTGCCTGGAGCCCAGACACGCTTGTATGCTGCAGTGTATGCCTGTGTGTAATCACGTGATGTGCATTTTCAGCAGTATAGTGTAGAAAGAGGGCTTTTCAGAAATGCTAGGTGAAACACCATTTTAAAACTAAGACGTGTTAGTGTAAACGGGGCCTAAATGTGTATTTTTCGTGAGTGGGTTGCTGCTGCAATGGGGGTCAGGGCAGAGGATCGCAGTGCCGACTCAGCATTATGATGTCTATTCTCCATAGTGCGGCACAATACCAAAGTTTTTACTTTGTTACGGTACCCAAATTAAATATCACAATATCAATACTACACCATATTTTTTTTCTTTTGGAATATTATTTATTGATAAACACTCAGTGTTTGCTGTCAGCTGAAACCATTTTTAAAAAGTAAAACAAATACAGAAATAAAAACAAATTTTGTCAGTAAACCAGCCAAGCTGTTTTAGCATAAATAAAATAGTTGCAGCTTTGTTTAAGAAACTGGACAACCTAAAACTATTGGGGATTGTACAGCATGTAATTATTTTGCAACATTACAAGAAAAGATCTATTCAGATACATCCAACTCTCAGATCCTCCCACATCAAAAAGAAAATGATCAAGTTAGTCTGAAAGTGCACAGAAAAAAATGATACATAAAATTTGAGGTGTGAACAGGAATGTGTTGCTCATGTCTTTTTGTAATTTGATCAACCAAAACACATGTAGGGATTTAGAACCAGGTGTAAATGGAGCCAAAGACTTGAGTCTCAAGGCAGGCCACAGCTGTCTGGGCTGTACCTCTGAGCTAAAACACACTGTTTGCTTTAGACAACTGTAGTCTGGCCTTGGCTCTTCACAATGGTCATGGCTACAGCAATAAGCAGCTTACACTACAGACCAAACAGATTCAACAAACGAGTCTAAAAAGCAGCAATATCCAACAAACTTAAATTTATGTTTTGTGTACTTATACTGAAGAGTAAATGGCATGTCTTTAGTCATTTATTTTTAGAGTATAAAAGGAATTATAGAGTTTGTTTTCCCTCTCAGTCGTTCCCAGCATTAATTTTTAAGTTCAAACCAACCCTAAATGCGTTTGCTCTGCTATTGAGCACCAACATATGGGTATTTTATCTCACGCTAGATTAAATGTTTGTCAGATCTTACCCAATATAGTGCAAATCTAATCTTAAGCTTTAGGTTAAGTGGTTATAGACAATTAGTTAAATGAAGGGGCTGCTGCTGTTACAAAATTTCTAATTTAATTACAAAAATCACACCAAAAAAAAGTCTTAATTTTAGGAATATTTTAAGAATTTAAGGTTACCATTTTAAACCAAATAATGACAATTTTAAGAGTAAACTGATGATAACAATACATTAATAAAATGAGACAACAATTTTATGTGATGCAATTGCCTGATAGGTTGCATAATCATAATCTGTATAAATTGATATGATTTCATTTTTGTCTAATTTATGTATAAAATATGCGTTCATCAAGTTTATTATAACTATTCTTGATTGTCTAATTTTAAAGTCTTCAAAACAAAATCTTATGTTTAGGAATCCTTCAGATTTTATGATGGATAGGTTTTAGGCCTTTTCTAGGACTTGTCAAACCAGCCAAACTAATGAATTGCAAATTGCATCACAACAATGGCTGCTTTTCAAATAGATCAAAGTGTGTATGAGGTTTGAGCCTCGGCGTTGCACAACCCCAAAGTCAATCCCCATGTCCTTCAGTCCACACTCTCCCTCGGCTGGGTGAAGTCCATATGCAGGCCACATTCACTAAATACTGAAGGCTTGAGGATCAGACCAAAACAATTTACATGAGACTACCTGTATATACCGATATTCTAATCTTGCTGTAACGGTACCGGCAAGCATTTTCCAAGACTTTCCTCAATCCTTTATCCTTTAAGTCCATCTCAATTTATATGATGTGGACGCAGTGTGACTTTAATGCAGACCACAAAAGATTCAAACCTATTCATTTTCAAGCCTATGCTGACAAATCATTCAAAGACAAAGATATTACACTAACTAACCTTACTTCTCTCTCTCGTCCTATGCAACAGTGCATTGACTAACCAACTAAGGATTAAACAAAAACAGAAGTGTAAAGTCCCTTTGTGTCAACAATATTGCTTTTAACAACAACAAACTGAAGTAAACGTGCTAAATGGCAACAGCACATATTGGCGGTTAAACCTGCAGTCACACACACACAAAACACCTGGCAGACTTTATCACAACTGAGATCATGGTGGTCTAGCAAGAGAGACGCAAGCGATTCCCTGTGGAGTGGCATGATGTGTTGAGGCAACAGAGCCCAGTGTGTTACAACATTTGGCACTAGTCATGCAAAAGATGCAGGAAGTGAACCTTGAAATCCAAGTTTTTTTACTGTCAGCCATGGTTAGTTCATTTTACAAGTGAAAGTACACCTTCATAAGATGGTTTAACAAGTAAAATAAAGCTGATTATGTGATTTCAACATGCTCACTTGAAAACCCAGTTAAGTTAAATATGAATTAAGCAAGTCATCAAAACTAAAAACTAAGAACTTGAACTATTTTAAGCAGTTTCAATATTTAATGTTATGAATTGGTACTAAAATTGAATATTTGATGTTTGTTTTCTTTAAATTAGAATCCGTCCAGTTTTATCATACTTTTTATTATGATTTACAGAAGATATCCACTAAAAAAAATCTGCAATATAAATGTGTAACAGTTTAAATAAAAAAAACAAACAATTCGTCATAGAACAAGAGTATTTAATGACATATATACAAAAGTTCCTTTTATATTATATATACACACTTCACATATACAACTATAATCTAATATTCTACAGTCTTTGCATATTTAGACACCATAAAGGGTCAGTTCACCCAAAATAATAAAATTTCCTCCATTTATTTGCCCTTGTGCAGTTTTAAATCTTTACGATTTTTCTTTTGTTGAAGATCATTTTAAGATTGCCGGCCCTCATTTACATTCATATTAGGAAAACTCTGCTTGCTATTACTATAAAAGTCAATGGATGCCAGCTACTAGCATTTCTAAATATTTATATTTTGTGTTCAACAAAAAAAGAAAAAGGCGAGTAAATGACAGATTTGTAGATTTGTAGGTTTAGTATTTCTTCAAGGAAGACATTTATAAAACATCATTTTAATATTTCACCCATTATTTTAACATTTTATTAAAGAATAATGGCTTCACTTGGCTTTGAGGCTTCACTTGCATTCAATATGGCATGTTAGAAATCTTTTGTTCACTTAATTTAATGCGGAAACCCAAACTGCATTGACCTGAACATATTAATAGTCAAAACATAGCAGAAAAGGATTTAATAAAATGTTTTTGCTACTTGCTAATTAATATTACAATATATTTACAAAAATCTGAGCAAGAAAGCAAACTAACCAAGTCTAACCAACTTCCTACATAGCTTCATAAACAAGTATTACCTGTATAATAATAGTGTAATTGCACACAGATCTTGCCAAATGCACATCTAAAAGAGAGAGATCATATCAGTCTCAAGCATGCACCATCTCGAGCATCAACGCATGATTTGTCATTTTTCGGTGAAGTATCTTTACAATGACGGCATTTATAATTTTAAAAATATATTTTCACCCATTATTTTAACATTTTATAAGAAAAATTTGCTTTGAGGCCTTATTTGCATTTAATAAGGCACGTTAAAAATCTTGATTATTTAATTTAATGTAGACACCCAAAATACATTGACCTGAACATCTTAATAGTCAAAACATAGCAGAAAAGGGTATAATACAATGTTCTTGCTACTTGGAATTTAATATTACAACATAATTACAAAAATCTCAAAAAGTAAAAAGCTAACCGAGTCTAACCAACTTCCAATTCCAACATCGCTTCATAAACAAGTATTATCTGTATAATAATAGTGTAATTGCACACAGATCTTGCCAAATGCACATCTAACAGAGAGAGATCACATCAGTCTCAAGCATTCACAATCTCGAGCATCAAAGCAAACAAATCAAAGACAATCAACAGCTGTCAGAAATGACCAATTTCGCAGCTGTCAGGTGTCACACTGACAGCCAGCCTCTTCCAAGGTCTCCTTAAATGTGACACGAACTGCAGCACCAGCTAACTGACAGTGTGCACAACACCCGGCTATCTGCTCGAAAAGCGATCTAATGACAGCCTAAAGCTCGAAAATAAGTCGCAAATTACAGCATCGCTCCTACGCGGCAGTCAAACTGTGCAAACCGACCACTTACCAAACAGATCCCTCTATATTTAACTGGTAGCAATAACCTTCTATCGGCATACATGCACCATGACTTTCCATGTGCAGCTACTTCCGCTTCCCGGTCGAGGAGCGCAACACTTTCGAGAATGAAAACAAGAGGGGTACCTAGAGGCAGACGCGTCGTTGAAAGAAACAAGCTGTAAATTATTAAGAGCGTATATGTTTATAACTCACTACGGAAATTAAATTAGAAACAGTAAGTTTTAAACCATACGAAACAAAATGGGGTCACCCTAAAATCAGGCCGTAGTAAAACCCCGCTCTCCCTCCGTCGCTCAATGGTTCCGTCGCACTGAAGGTGACCTTCAGTTTATTCGTGTTCATGCGCGCAGTTACAACACATGTGCGTCAGGATCTCACACACAGCTAGCGGACAGGCTACTGACAACACTTTACAAGGCTGATAATAAGACTTATCATAACAAGAAACACATTTAGCGTTAAAGTTTTAAGAGCTCCCTGTGGTCGTTCATTCACCTCAGCCCTACACTTCATGTTGACTCTGTTACAACAGAGACTAGTGTAAACATTTCCTGATGAAAGTTTATGTTGTCATTTATCATGCAATTATTATTCCTATAAATTACATTTTAAAAACTGCAATTAACTATAGTATTATTTATTGTAAATGCAAAATGATCCATAATTAGGTTCTAAATGTCTGATAAGACATAAAACTATAGTAAACACAATTTTTTATGTTATGCTATTGCTCTAATAAGTGTTCATGCAAAACAATAACCCTTGAGCAAACAGACACCCCCCTTACCTCACCTTTGCTAAAGTTTACCTACTAACCCAATTTCAACCTCTCATAAAATGGCCATCAATTAAATCTAAAGCTCAAACCTGTCTAAAACACCACAAGATCAATTCAACAAAATGTAATAACCTTCAGAACTAAAAGGAAATGGTCACTGTTTTTATAGTTTAAAACTTACTATACTGAAATTCAGCTTTAGTTGGATAACCTGCCTTTTTGAAATAATACTATAGTATTGAGAAACAAGCTGTTAATGAGTTTATCTGCAACCAAGCAGCAAGACAAGATCCAGACTTAAAGTCCATTAGGCAAGACAGAAATGAGGTGTTTTTCAAGCAGGGGGCCTCATCATGATCTAAAATCATTAAAAAATAATAAAAGTAATAAATTAGATCAATACATTATCCTTATGAAGGAACATTACCATGATTACTACAGCTCAATCTTTAAAAAAATGACATTTCATATAATTTATATTTAAGGTTCAAAGCTGAATACATTTAAAGGTTATATTCTTACTTTAAACTGAGTAACACTAATTAAAACTAATGTTACAAGTTTTTTATCCTCATCCAGTAACTTATAAACAAAATCCTAGGACAATTGAGGGCCTTGGAGTTCAGAAGGTTGAGAAGAGCTGAAATGAATGGCCTGTACAAGGTTGTAAGGCACCTACTTCCCTTTTGTTAACCCTAAGAGGATCTAAAACAGACACCCTGGAGGACTCTCTGCCTGTTTATGTCCTTTGGTACCTGCTTCACTTTGACCTCTATCCAGTCAATCATATCACAGAACACTTATTAACTCCAAACTGACAGGTTAAATACACTAAGATCATCCATTGACGTGATTTCCAAGCACATGCTGCAGGTGGAAACGGTGTAAAGCTGACATACCGCAGGCACACGACGCCTCCTTCTTACTGGTGGTGCCTTTGCTGTTGGCTGTCTCTCCGTCCCGGGCAAAATCAGCCGGGCTGCAGTTCGGCACTGATGCTGGGATGTCATCCGTCTTGCTCACCATGGTTCCTCGGGTTGAGAGAGAGTTAGCAGCAGACGTCCGTTGTGTGGGCTGTTTAGTGAGTCTGCTAATTGGCCTGCCTTCTCCGCTTGACGGAACGGCTGTCCGGTTGCATGCAAAGATATTACAAAAACAAGCTAACTTGCGAAGGACAGAGCTCCAGTTCTCAGGCTGCCTGACTGTCACACGTGGTTTCTCCTCCTCTTGACCTGCTTGCCTTTGCGTTGGTCCCTCCCAAACCAAACAACCGGCTACGGCAAGCCCGGAGGTTCATTTGAAGAAGCGCGTTTTAGATGGGTTTGTTTTTAAAGTGACAGTTCAACCAAATATTTTACTTTATTCTGTTTTTACCTATCCTCGAGTGGTTGCAAACCTTTATGTGTTATATATTTCTGTTGAAAAAAAAGAAAATATTGTGAAAATGTTGTAAACCAATCATTGACGGTTATACCAATCATCAACGGTTATAAGTTTCTTCAAAATATCTTCTTTCATGTTCAACAGAAGAAAGAAACTCATATTTGTTTGGAACCATTGGGAGGTAATTGGGAGTAAATGATGACAGAATTTTCAGTTTTGAGACACTTGCAATCGATTTGTGTTGGGTCTGCATGAAGGAACGAGCTCAATGTGCACCTAGTGTTTTACAGCCAATGATAAACTTCCGGTGAAAGCTTAATGTGACTATTTTAATTTTCATAAGGTTCCTTTTGCAGCATCGATGTTGTAATGTAATTACAATTCATTCAGTTAAATAGACTTAAGCATTCATTTAGTTGTTCTAGCGTAAAACGAGATGAAAGACCGTGTAACCAGCACAGTCAGGAAGAGCAAGCTAACGCAGAAACTCCATTGAATATACTGAGGTAAAATAAATGTCCATATTTTAAAGACATGGAGGGGAGAAATGAATTTTAATGCAGTGCTTCATGTCCGCTCTGAGACCCACTTTATATCGAATATCTATCAGACATTGAAGATCTCTGATTTTTAAAGAAATCAGACCTTAAACGTGGCGATTGTATAATGGAAAGACAGTTCACCGGAAGCGATGAGGCTGGCTGGCTGAAATTAAATGTCTGTGTGCGTATACCCCAACTTATTAGTTTGTACAAATTTGAGTTGATTAAACATAAAACAATTAAGTTGTTCCCAAAAAAAAACTTAATAATTGTGTTGTTTCAGCTTATTTTAAATAAGCAGTTTGAACAAGCAGCAAACGTCATTTCTTAAGTGTAATAAAAGTGATTGGAAGTACCAAAAATTGGTACACAATTGTCTGGCGTATTTAGAAAAATAAACATTTGATAGCATAATACTCTCTTTATGAATCCCAGTGTGGTCTTATAATAACTAATTAATCAAAAACTAATTAATGCTTTATTTACTGTATATGGCTCCTTCAAGCTACTGCATTTTACCCATTTGTCAGCAAGAAGTTTTCTTATTTAAAATATAATAAAACGTGGTATGATTACTTATTCTTTTACATATATCTACAAGTCAGTCTAAGCCTGCTGTTTATTTTTTACTTAATATATCTTCAACACAGAATGTCTATCAAACATTATTTTACGCATTCTTTATCTTGTATTTTTACAAAAGTTATCTGTAATTTATGTTTATGAAGTTATCTGCATGTATCTGCATTTATATAACAGTAAATCGGTGTTTTTTTCTGGTGTGAAGATAAAGATATGACTTGTTGATTAGATTTGATTAATTGACTGTATTCTATTCTCTTATCATTCTTTTTGGAATGTTTATGGTTATATAATTCATTTATTTTCCTTCAGCTTAGTCCCTTTATTAATCAGGGGTAGCCAAAGTGGATTCAACTGCCAACTTATCCAGCATATGTTTTACCCAGCAGATGCCCTTTCAGCCGCAACCCATCACTGAGAAACACCCATACACTTTCATCCACACACATACACTAAGGAAAATATAGCTTACCCAATTCACCTAGCACATGTCTTTGGACTGTGGGGGAAACCGAAGCACCCCGAGGAAACTCACACGAACACGGGGAGAACATGCAAACTCCACAAAGAAATGGCAACTGACCCACCTAGGGATCGAATCAGCGACCTTCTTGATATGAGGTGATTGTGCTACCCACTGCGCATGTATAATTTTATTTTACAAAGTAATTTTAACATATAAAATAAAAAATATCATATAATTTTTCATTTATCTAATGTATATATTGTGGATTTTGGTTTCATCTGCTAATGTGCATATCTGTGTTTTGTTTACCTTTCAACATTATAATAAAGAAAATGCCTGCATACTTGCTGGAATTTTAAGAAATTGCCAGAATATATATTTATCCCATTACATATTATTTATAACAATCAATTTAAAAACATGTGAGACTAGCAAGTTCTTCCAACCTCCAATAAATAATCAAATGTGGTTTGATCCATTTAATTTCTGATTCTATCCAGAACCAGAAAATCAGAGAACATCACACCTGTTCCCAGGTCTCTACACCGGCTCAGAGACATTTAGAATAGGTTTAAAGTATTATTACTTTTCTATAAATCATTAAATGGCCTAGGACCTCAATACATTACAGATATACGGACTATATCCAAACCTAAAGATCCCTCAGATCTTTAGAATAATAAGAACTAGAAATTCCACACGTCAAAGTAGGGTGAATCGGCCTTCAGCTATAACCGCTGCTGGAATTAGCTTCCAGAAATGATCAGATGTGCTCCAACAGTAGCCACATTCAAATCAATCTGTTTAGCTGTGCCTTTACTGAATGAGCACTGTGCTGCGTCCAACAGATCGCACTATTGTCTTTCTTTTTTTCTTCATTCTTTTATAACCTGTTTAACACATTTTAATCTGTTTTAATCACTGTTATACTTGTCTCTTTTATTCATGTTTATGTAAAGCACTTTGAATTGGCACTGTGTATAAAATGTGCTATATAAAACTTGCCTTGCCTTAACATGCAAGCATTTAATTAAGTATCTAACAAAATTCATTCATTCATTTTCTTGTCGGCTTAGTCCCTTTATTAATCCGGGGTCGCCAGAGCGGAATGAACCGCCAACTTATCCAGCAAGTTTTTACGCAGCGGATGCCCTTCCAGCCGCAACCCATCTCTGGGAAACATCCACACACACATTCACACACACATACACTCATACACTACGGACAATTTAGCCTACCCAATTCACCTGTACCGCATGTCTTTGAACTGTGGGGGAAACCGGAGCGCCCGGAGGAAACCCACGCGAAGGCAGGGAGAACATGCAAACTCCACACAGAAACGCCAACTGAGCCAAGGTTCGAACCAGCGACCTTCTTGCTGTGAGGCGACAGCACAACCTACTGCGCCACTGCCTAGAAGATACTGCGCTACTGCCTCGCCCCTAACAAAATTCAATAAAACGTTTTTTTAAAACCATTACGTTTTTCATGTCTGTGAAAAATTATTCAATTGATTATAATTATTATGCAGTTTAGTAATAAACATCTTCAGTACACTTTTTTGTAATATCTCTGTTACTCGTCTGTAAAACTTGCTTTAGAGGTAATAAAATAAACCTTAACCCTCAAGTATGGCTTTACATATAAGGATGATTGTCCTATTTCGCTGAAATTTTTAGTATTAGATGCACATTTGAAGAGAAAATAACATCAGCAAATTTTTTTATTCCTACAAGTATGCTGACACTTCAAACCATGATGAAGGATTGCAATTAACAAAGTGTTTTAATAAACCCCTTTAATCATATACTACAGAGTAAACAGTGGATTATTTATTGCGACACATTATTGTTGCACAACTGTTCTGTGGGTCGTCAGAGATTTAAAGAACATTTTTACATTTCAAGAAAATATTTGTGAAACCGGTGTCTAATGTTTGCAAAAACACTGTTGACATTGCTGTATAATTTGCCATTAACATTGATTCTAATCACTTGTTATACTGTCTTTTTAAAAAACAAGACCACCAGAAACCAGTTACAAAACTATAACAGTCAGATTGTTGAAGGGAAGACGATTATTCCACATGAATAAGTGAAAAGAAAATGCTTGGCAAGCACATTTTACATTGAAAATGGGAATTATACCAAAAAAAAAAAACATTCACAGATATTGCATGTTTCCTAATTGTTTCAGATCAAACACAATTTTCAAAAAATGTAAATATGATTATGCAGAAATCATCCTGTGAGTGAGGCAGTATTGCTTAACTCTTTTCAATGCCATTATAAATAATGTAAAAAATCGTTTAAATATAATCCTTGTGTTTATCAAAAAACAGATGTGATTATATCATCACACTTTAACTCAGTGCTTCCCAACCCTGTTCCTAAATGCACACCAACGTTGCACATTTTCAACCTCTTCCTAATCAAACACACTTGAATCAACTCATTAGATCATTAGAAGATACTCCAAAACCTGAAGTTAGTTGGTCATATAACGGAGACATCCAAAATATGTACTGTTGGTGTGCCTCCAGGAACAAGGTTGGTAAACGCTCACCTTACATTATGTCCTAACTTTTCTTATCTCTGCACTGATACGATACAAAAACTGGTTATAGGCCTTTTTAAATAATGTCAGGCGTATGCATATACATTTACAAAATAAGATTTCAGACCCTGAGTGAAGCAAACATCACTTTGTTAGGGCTGTGTCGAAATCAGACACGATTTTCAGTCAAAAGCAAAGCATTGCATTCAGTTATGATCCCCGAGAGGACCGCTTTTCATATTTGGGTTTTCAACAACCTTATATTCAACATTCCCAGCAAAACTACCATTCCGATCTACCAAAGCAAAGAGAAACACCACATTTGTACAAATTGTATAGCTTGGTTTGAAAATTGGTGATGATGAATCATTTTAAAATTACAGGCTCGTAATACAGTCGATTTATTAGACTGTGTTTGTTTATTTATTAGATGAGTGTTTGTTAAGTGTCAAGAAAGGTAATGATCAATGTCACTCTTTATCCAGTTCATTTCTATACACTCACTTGCTTTTAAGTATATAAGTGTAGGAGTTCAATTCCAATTTGTATCACATCACTTCTAATCTTGAATAATATGAATTAACAAGCCTTTAAGTGAAACGAATTTTGTGTAATCATATTGAAATTAAAGAAAAAAAGATCACCCAAAATGAAAATGTATTATTGATTTACTCACCCAGACATTAAACAGAACATTAAAGAAGATTTTTAGTCTAAAAACTGTGCTCCTTGGTGATATATAAGATAAAAGTGAAGGGCTATCTCCATTTAAAGAGGCAGAAAAACATATAATGACAAAACACATTGAATACCTGTGCCTAATGATGATATATTGAGGTCTTATGAATCAACCCAATCGATCTGTGAAATAAATTGAACATTAACAGCATCATTACCTTTATAAATCATCAAGGACCATGATTTCAGCTAAAGTTTTACAGAATAAAAGTCACCTACATCTTGGATGGCCTGAGGGTGAGTAATCTAACAGTAATTTCCCAGCAGGCAGCATGACATCAGATTGACGTTGTATCCCAACGTTGTGGGACGTTGCATTTTGTTTAGAAATGAAAATTCCGTTGTAGTTAGAACCCAACAACAGCCCGACGTCAATGCCCATTTTTGGTTACTTTCTAATGCAACCTAAAAATCAACCAAATATTAACGTCTAATGTTGTTACAGCTTGACGTTTTGTAAACGTTACCATTATGATGTCGATTAGATTTTGGTTGACAAATAAATGTCAGTATTTTACGTCAATATGACATTGGTTTAAGATGTCAGCTCGATGTTGGATTTTGGTCACTTTCCAACACAACCTAAAATTGAGAAAATATCAACGTCATTTCACGTCGTTATTGGAAGTCAAAATAACATTGTCCTTAGAGGCTTGCGACCTAAATTTAACCTAATATTGACCTCTTATGACGTTTTGTGTCTGCTGGGTTTGTATTAATCTCCTCCCTTAAATTTTCAGATTATTGAAATGAAAGTAAAAGTTCACCCAAAATGAAAATGTATTATTAACTTACCCATTAAGCAGAACATTAAAGATTTTCAGGCTAAAAACTTTGTTCCTTAGAGATATATATAAACGAAAATGAAAGTTGCAATTTAAGAGGCAGAAAAACATAAACTGAAAACACAAATTGAATACTTGTGGCTCAACCTAATCGATCTGTAAAAAAAAAAAACATTTACAGCATTATTACCTTTATAAATCAACAAGGACTATGAGTCCAGCTACAATTTTACAGAATAAAAGTCTCCTACAACTTGGATTAGTAATTTAACTGTAATTTCCCAGCAGGCACAGGACATCAACTTGAGATAAGATTGACGTTGTATCCCAACGTTGTGGTACGTTGCATTTTGTTTGGAAATGAAAATTGGGTTGTTGTTAGAACCCAACGTCAGGCCGATATCAATGCCCGTTTTTGGTTACATTCCAACGCAACCTAAAAACAACCAAATATCAGCGTCTAATGATGTTACAGCTTGACGTTGTGTGGACATTAACAATTTATTTTCTATCAGACATTGGATTTGTCAGTATTTGAGGTCAATAAATTGAACGTTTACAGCCTCATTACCTTTATAAATCATCAAGGACCATGATTTTATCTAAAAATTCTACAGAATAAAAGTCACCTGCATATTAGATGGCCTAGGGGTGAATAATCTAACAGTAATTTAACACCAATCACTCCCCTAAATTTTCATATTTCCTGGTATATGCACATATAAAAGAATGAGACATGTGCTCACAATATCAAACATTACGGCACAAGCAGCATAAAACTAATCAATCCTTTGGGCATCACTGGCTCGTGTAATGATGGCAGAACAATAGCGCGTTGACCCTTGAGCCCACTCTTTTCTAAACAGCAAGCCCACGCATAAACATACACCAGATAAAGCACTTAAGCAAATGATTCAGGCTTTGCAGGATTTCTCCATCTACACAAACCAGCAGAGGATAAAAATCCCCATGGCATCTGGAGGGAACAGACAGACAGTGCACTTGTGGTGACACTGGACAGATCATTCAGAAATATCTGACATGAGCTAACAAGGGCAGACAGAGATATATATATCAAAAAACATCCAGCGGAACAAAGTCTCAGCAGTAACACGTTCACAAGGACACTGACTTCAGCCTGTTTCACACATCCTGCGTCTGCAGACTCATGCTTTCACACTGACAGCACTTCAGCAGCACTAATAGTGAAAATTAAATATCTATACTGAAAGCATTTTCTAGGTTGCTACATTGCATATTTATTTTAGTAAAGGGCTTGAACTTTGCGTGAAGTGCTTTAAAATGTGCATGTTTTTATCCGAAATGTGATGTAATCTCAACAAAAAAATGAAAAGGGGCGGGGCATATAGCAGCTCCTCCCCATTTATAAAAAAACTGCTGATAGTGTTTAGTTTTATCACAGCTCCTCCAGCGGGAGTGTTAGAGAAGTGTCTTGAAGGGGGCGGGGCGGGGCATGTCAGATAATGGGAAGCATTTGATTGGTCAGAAGATTTGATGAGAAACTGAAGTATGATGTGATGTCGAAAAAATCGTTGATCCATATAGGCGGAAGTGACAAACTGCAAGATTTGGATGTTTATATCAGGTTTATATTTAATTAATTTTTTCAGGTTTTAATTTAACTATTTATATTAAAATTTTGTCACTGTTTTGGAGCAAATTAGCTAATAGATATCCTAAAAACTAACATACTGACACTAACATCTCTATTTTTTATTGTAATTTCACAGGGCCTTTTAACTAAATTGAAATTTGTACATATACTGTAGTTGTTGGTAAATTGACAAGGCGGGTAATCTTTGCTCCGTTAACTATGAAAAAAATCACTGTAAATCACGTCTTGGTGTGGCTTATTGAGTTCTTTTGGCATCGTCAACACATTTAAGTCGTCCTGGGAAGTTTGTACTGACGAGTTGATAAGTGGTAATTATGGCATCTTGTGCATTGTTGTCAATTCTTTTGATAAATTTCAAGAAAATATAGCAGGGTTTGTTAACTCTTCTTATTGAAAAAGAAGTTTCGCATCAGGTATGCTTTTATTTGTTTAATTTAAGGTAATTATATAGAAACGAATTAATTATTATATTGGAATTACCTTTTTGGTAAATAAAAAGCCTGATTAGCCTGAAAGACGTTGCATCCATCAATTTCATCATGTTTAGTTTAAATAACTGTAAACCACGTCTTGGTGTGGCTTATTGCATTCTTTTGGCATCATCAACACTTATGTTCTATTTAAGTTGTCCTTGGAAGTTCGTACTTACGAGTTGATAAGTCGTAATTATGGCGTCTTGTGCATTCAATTAACTTTCGTCTGCACTTGACGGCGATGTAATTCTTTTGATAAATTAGGGTTTGTTAACTCTGCTTATCGAAAAAGAAATTTCGCACCAGGTGTGTTTTTACGCTTTTAAATTTTTAAGCCACTTTAAACTAATCATATAGAAATGTATTAATTATAATATTGCAATGACTTTTTAGTAAACAAAATGCCAGACTAGCCTGAAACACGTTGCATCCATCAATTTCACCATGTTTCATGTTGACATACCCCATACTCACAATTCTGAGTTTCCCAATCGTAATCATGACTTTGTGGTAGCTCGTAAACACAAATTATCCAACATGACTTTACTGCACCATTTATGACAATGAGCTGGCGTGTCAAGGTGGGAGCATAAAGTAGCTTCATAAAGGGAAGGAGCTGGTTGGGTGTTTGTAGGCGGCAGGCCAGAGTCACGGTGGCAGGCCAGATTGACCGTCAGGCCACCGATGCTCCCTATGGCACGTCCGCCCCTGGTGTTTGATCAGGGTTGGAGCAAAACTGTGCAGAGCCACGGCCCTCGACACTGACACATGTTTTCCAATATTACATTATGCAATTCACACAACCCTCTCTAGATTTACATGGACATAACTTTGCACTGATGAGAAGTACCTAAAAAAATTCCACACACCTGGTAACAACTTGTTAAGGTGGTCAGTCAAAGGAAAGTAAGGTGTTGGAAGTATTACAGTGATCTCTGTGGAAGCTGAATTTAATGGGTAAAATGGGTAACTGTTTAAAAAATGTTGCACACTAGGGCTGCACAATGTATAGTTTGACAATCGATATGGCAATGTGTTTATCAGCAACAATCATATCGCAGGAGTAGATTATCAGCAACAACAGACAGTTGTTTAGTACAAAAAGAACATCAATCTATAGCGTGGACCGCATAAATATCAGTGTGAAAGTTGTAATCTGTTAACTTAACCAGCAAAAAAAATAAAAGCAACAAATGCAGGATGCATAAAACAGGCCTTACAGAGCACTTTATGCTTGTGTAGCAAGGCCCTCATGGTCGTTTCTGATTACAAAAATGCTTTACAGCAACATAAACATGCGTTGGTATTGGTAAGCAAAAATCTCTCCTAGCTCAATTTATCCCTGTGTGTGCAAACTGTAAAAAAAGCTAACCGTATCGCAAATATAAACATTTCTGTCACTGTCAAAATGCAAAGGTTCTCCCAAGGGGACTCAAGGTGCAACTATCATAAAAAAAAACAAGCAGATCATTGAGGCGAACCGTAAGAGAAACGCTCATTCGTCGCTGTTCTCTGTTGTGGAGGCAGTAGTAGCAGTGGCTTTAGCAACAGTCGCTGCCAGTCTGCTCACTGAAGCCCCCTGATCCAGCTCCTCTGACTCCTCCCCCTCCACCTCCTGAAGGGTGTGTCTATGTGGTGGGCGTAACCTGTGTCTGTATGGGTATAAGAAGAGAGCAGGGTCAGGCATGGCCATTGGCTCTTCGGGGCCCGTCACCCTCTCGCGTGGCACACATTCTCGGGTGCGCTCAGTGCGGAGCTGCGTGGAGGATCTACCAGAGCTCCTCCGTTTGGGTTTGATGACAGTTGGGCTGCAGGCGCTGGCTTGAGGTGAAGGGTGGACCGGGGGTCTGTCTGCTCCAGGCTGGGGCGGTCTTCTGCGCTGCTGCTGGAGTTTCTGCTTGGCTGAGTGCAGCTGGAAGGACAGGTACGCTGCCGCCTCCGTCTGCTTCTGCAGCTCCGTGTTGAGCACTGTGGTCCTGTGACTGCGGTTTTTCAACTCCTCCAGGAATCGGCGCTCCTTCTCTTTCAGACTGGCACGGAGAGCACCGACCAGCACTGATTTCTGGCTCAGCTCCCAGTGCAGGTCACTCTGGATTAGCTGCTGCGCCTCCAGATGCTCCTCTACTTCATGACAGCGGGACTCCAGCTGCTCCTCCTCTTCCAGCACCTCTGAAACACATCAAGAACAAAAAAAACATTGAATATACAGTAGTACTACAATAAAATTTAATCTGATAAAACAATGATTAAATGAATAAAGTTTAACCACTGTGCTAATCCCCAAACTTAAAGGGCACAAATGACTTTTGGAAGCTGTTTGAATGGGACTGTGTGTAGGTATAGTATGTCCACAGTCAAATTGGAGTTATAAATTGTTGTATAAACACAACAAGTCTCTTTTTTTATTTCCTGACGTTAAAATAGGATCAAAATCACAGTGATTCACCAAATTGATTGACAGGAGTGTATTAACATGTTTTCGTAGTAATGTGTATAATCATGTCCACAGAACAGGATTTGCAAAGAAACTGGGATTAAAAGATCTGTTCCAACTCTCTGTGATTGGCTGTTAAATATTTTAAAAACAGAGCATGTTTGTAACAAAGAAAAGACTGTAAATCACCATGTATTTTCACAAGATTTATGTGAAACATAAAACACTTAACTTGTATCTAATAATAGGCTGTCTATGTACACTGAAAAAAAAATATGTCTGCAAAATTCATGCAAACAATTTATGGGCCATTCTTTAACTACGGGCTCTTTTAGCCTTGTGAAGTTGAGTAAAAAAACGTAGCCTCATAAGTTTAAACAATTTGTCTAGTTTTAAGATCTGCAAGAGGACTAACTTAGATAAGAAGAGTAACCTTTTTTCCATCGTGAACTGAACAAATGTCATTTCCACCACATCTCAATACACAGCTTTTATTTCAAGATGAAATAAATTTTGGCAGTCAAACCTTTTGTCTAAGATCATTTTTATATCTAGTTTAACCAATCTTTTCACAATATATATAATAATTATACATTTGTCAATGAAAAAATTAGTTGTATGCTGAATTGTACACCTGTCACACTCTAAAATTAAATATTATTTTGATTAGGAGCTTATTAGGAAATAAATAAAGAAAATTTATAAATTAAATAGAGCATGAACTTATACATTGTGAATACACTTTTAATGTGTGATGAGAACTTTTAAAACATATTTTTTAATGTTTATGGTGATGGAAATGACAGTGGTGAAAATGACATTTTAACAGTTTATTGTGAAAAAATGAAAATTAGCTTCACCAATTAGCTTTGAATTGATAATAGCCTTTCATGTATACAAAATACTCTTATTTACCTTTATTTTGTTTTGTTTTTAAAAACATCTTTGAAGGTAAAACATATTTGGAAATGATGTAGAACAAATGTATTTCCTTATCAAGCAATGTTTACCTAGATTTTTCTCCAAGTGTTGTTGATAAACATTTAAAGTCCCTCCATCTTGAACATGTTCTCAGCTGGCACTATCATTTTTAGAGAAACCACCTAAATAATCTTTCACACAAACTTTTTTAAGCGACATTACTGTGTTGTGGAGGAAATGAAACTGATACTGTGCGACAGCTATATTTTGTATAAAAATAATATTGATGATAGTCTCACATTAATAACTAAAATATTTAACTTATTTCACTTGTGCTTAATTAAGTTACAATATTAGTTACTAGATAAATATTTTTTAAAGATTATTTTCATTGTTAAAGTTTAAAAATGGGTGTGCTACAAGGTGAAAACAGTGATTTTAACCTAAACAGAGGTTGAACAATATGAAAAATAAATATAATAGAAAGGTAGTAAATTTTTTAAAGTAAAAAAAATAATTTGAACAAAATTCTATATATTTTTTGGTATCTGTTTAAAGGACATAAAAGTGCCTGAAGTTGAAGAATTACCCTTATATGTATTAAATTTAAACAAACAATTAAATTAAGCAATGTTCAACTTCATTTGTTTGTTTAAATTTAGCCAAAATAAATTGTTTACAGCCACTTAACTTAAACAAAGTCAGTAAATAAATTAGTTGAATCCTTTTTTCAGTGTACATTACAACACATTATGCATTATTATGTACATTATGAATCTGTTGAACACCCTTTCATCTATTGATTTGCTTTTATTTTATGGATTCCAGCCCCTCTAAACCCCCTGCAATTCACACCCATTATAGATGCGGCTTAAACATCAGCCAGAGAAAGTGAAGCCCCTGAAGCTAAACACCACATGCTCCTCCAGCTGCTGAAAGAAGACCATGATCTCACCAATGATCCACCTGAGATAAGAAACAGCTATATCTAATATGAACACACCCCCATTTAAAATCAAATTTCAGCAACGAAAAGCGAATTTGCAACTAATCTGAGATCTAAAAGGTATAAGCGGATGTGGCTGTGGAAAGTAGACAAAAGGCTTTTCTGTGTCCAAGGATTACAGACTCACAAAGTAAAGCCAAATCAACTAATCTCAACTGTGGTCTGGCTACTGGCTGGGTGAGCCATCTGTTCAGGGTTGTCAGACACATTAAATGTCTAGGACAAGACCTCTATGAGACTATAAGCACAAAGGAAAGCACCGTTGCATAAAAAACACAAAAAAATTTTTAAAAAGAAACCTCTGTGTCTTTCATTCGAAGTAGGGAAGAGTGGGGACAAAAGTAACAGTTTTCATAAAAACCTAACTTTAAATGATGATGTTTTAAGCAGAAAAATATATTTTTGTGGTTACTAACAACAGTAGACTATCAAAATCTGCTGTTATTTTGTATCCAAACATCACTTTAAACAAAGGTTGCACATTGTTACTTTTGACCCCATAGGCAGGGACGAAAGTAACACACAAGTGAGTCAAAAGTACAATATTTGTTAGATTTACTGACTTCATCTTGTTTATTTTAAATATATCTGGCTATGACCTTGGTAATGTTAGCTGCAAACATATTTTGTCCTTTATTTTTGCAAAAAATTTAAAATAAACAGCATTTTCAATTTCATTTCAGCTCTATCAAATGTTTTAAAAGCAACCCAACAATGCAAAATGTTACAATTTTCTATAATTTTTAAATATCTTTATTATAATTGGCAATTTACAATAATCTTATAAAACATATGAGTCAAAACACTGAAAACTAATGTGAAATTGAAAAATAAGACATGGTTATTAGCAGTGGGACATTAATAACATTCTTACTTTTTTTACTTACAATTTTCCTCCTCAGAAACTCTTGCCATTTAAACCTGATTCACCTTTAAGCTGAAAAACTTGGATGTGTTTTTGTACTAAATAACCTGTAGATTGATCATTAGTATGACACATGAAAAGAGAAACAACTTGTAATAAGCAAAAAAAACAAAACAAAAAAACACACAATATAATAATTTACTTTTTGCACTACATGACAGGATATTTTGCAGTTTGATCAAGGTTTGTATGATGAATGTGCTGTTATAGCTTATAAATCAAATATTGTCAGGGCTTTAAGAAAATCGCGTTGTTACTTGCATCTCACGTTACTTTCGTCCCCGCTCTCCCCTACGTTTTTGTACTGGATGAAGTAGAATATTGTGATTTTCTACATTATACTTAAGTAAAAAAATTTATTCAGTGCCTCAATATTAAACAATATTTTCGTTTATTTGATTCACAATAAATATGATTTGATTTAGATTAAATAAAATGTTATAGTTTAAACCAAATGACAGTAATTATTTCAAAGTTGGTTCAAAGTGTAATTGTGTTCAGTGAAATGTGTTTCAGATAAATAACAGGACAAGTAGACTGAAAGCGAGATTCAGGAAGTGTCAGACCTTCTACATGTGATCTGCACAAACTCGATGACCTCGTGCTTTGAGCTCAACATTTTTCCCTCATTTTTTGTCTTATACGATTTGTTAAACTGCACGTAGCACACACTCCTGCCTATCATTTTGTCCAGATCGCCCTAATTTCACATGCAGCCTTTCAGTGTCACCCAGTGTGATACAAGCTCATTGAGCGAATAAAGAAAAGGCTGTTATCTGATCCCTAAATCTGATCTCTGCACTGTTCTTCAGTCTCAGCTGCTTCTAACCCTTCCTTTTAATAGAACACATAATGAACTGAGATTTGGACAACAGTCCCTTAACAAAGGCTGATAAGAAGTGATAGATATGAAAGAAAAAAAAACAATGAGTGTCATCCATTTAAAGGGATAGTTCACCCAAAAATGAAAATTCTGTCACCTATAGTTTAGTTTAGTTTATTTGTTTACAGGGTCAATGCACATTAATAAACATTACTGTAAAATGTGCCAGAATTAGCCAAAAATAGCTATTTTTCATCCGTAGACCCCTTACAGAATGTTAAAAAGTCACACCTAAAATAAAAGCACAACATTAAACATTAAATACACTTTCATATAAAAAATACAGTTAAAAAAGTAAAAAAAAAAACAAGAACAGTTTGATGGCAGCAGAAGAGGACAAAAAGGCAAAGACAACAGTACAAATGTGTCAAGAGTACTAATGCTGACAATGCTGGTTTGTCAATAACCAATTTTTAACATGAGACTGAAAAGAACGAAAAGTGCATGATCTTCTAATTGTTGGTGGGATGGAGTTCCATTCCCTAGCAGCTTTCACTGAAAATACCGATTGACTGAATTTACTTTTTTTGAGAGGAATAATGCACTGTCACTTCCTCTAGTAGTTCTATAACCATTGACTTCCTTAGTGTATGTTTTTCCAACTGGAAGTCAATGGTTACAAACTCAAATTTGGAATGAGTTAAAGGTAAATAAATAATAACAGAATTTAGGTTTTTGGGTGAACTATCCCTTTAGTACTGCCAGTGTGCCAGTGATAATGTCTGAAATTATTTTGAGCATCAGACAGTGTTTGGTTGCTGTGAGATTCTTTGAAGATTCAATGAACACATCCAAAACATGCTGATGTTTGGTCTTGGATGAGTAATCATTCACAGCACTGACGTATTACTTTGTAAACAGTCTTGGGAGGCACAATGCAGCATCGGTTAACACATTTTGTTTCTATTTTTGATGCACTGCATGATTACTTCAGTGGTTTGTTTTCCCTGTTTGTGGGAAATATAATTATTTCATCATTTTTAAACACCAAGGCTTGGTTTCACAGACAGGGCTTATAGACTAAGCCAGGATTATAACATAGTTCGGGTAGAACATTTAAAGTACAAATCAAATCAAAACTAACCATATGATTTGGTTAGCTCAGTCTGCAAGTTTTGTGGTGAGCAATTCATCTCTGGATGTCATTAAGAAATAAAAAGTTTTGCCCTGGTACTCTTTAATTTAAATCTGAAAATGCACTTCCTGTTTGTTTATAGTTAAATTGTCAGATTACATCTGTCTTAGGTATTGAGCATGGCTAACATACTTCACCACGCAGCTTCAACTGTCTGTGAAGTAGTCATAGTCAAACGCTTTCTGATCATTTTTAGGCTCATTTCCTCAGGAATTACCTCCCCTCTCTTCAGTCCAGACAGAAGTGGCCCACTGACAATCCTAATTTACAACAAAACACTGTTATTCTGATTCTTGATCTCTTGTCTCTGATCTCAGTGGCCAGTGGGAAAAGGTCATCTCCCTCCATCCTAGCAAGGATGGCTGTTATAGGATCACTGATGTCCAGGTTAAGGACTGGATGTAGACAAGCATCACTGCCCGCAAGGTTCCTCTCCCGGCCATACCTGATACTCTGTAAACTGTCAAATTTGCATTACAAATTTGTGGGGCGGCTGTTGAGAAGTTTTGTGTCCCTAAACTGCAAAGTAGTATCACACCCCTGGTCAGTTCAAGGTTCACTCTAATCTCCGCCCACTTGATCTCTGGCCAATCAGGACTGCCTCAAAGGCTTTATTAGTGGCACCTGTGCCCACAGTTAGCTCTTTCTGGCTGCACAGAGCTGAACTGTGCGGAGGACTGAATCTGGTTTCTTTTGGTATTAGTTGTTTTTTTGCTGATTACTGAAACATTGTCGCCACCCCCCCCCCCCCTGGCTTCAAGCTATCAAGCTAGCCATCTAAGCATTCTCTCCTAACTCCTTTTCATTGTCAGTTTTGACAACAAACAGAAATAATGAGGAGGAGCTGTCTGTTAGTTTGTAATAACTCTCCCCAAACACCTTTACAGATCGTTCTGAATGAAATGCCTACTTTACTACAGCAAGCTCGCTGCAGAAAAACAAGCCACGCCCACTGCTTTCTCATTCAATTTTTCGTTTCTTTAGGAACTGCGTCACAATACGAAAAAAAAAAAACGTTCACAGCTTCCGGTTCATGCAGACTTTTAGTAATTTTTAATCATGGTGCCTTAAAATAAAAGTCAAATTGGAAGAATTATGAATCTTTCATGGGAAACACTTGACTTTTTGTGACTTTCCAAGTTGGGGTTTATCTGTCAAAATAAATGTCAGTACAACTTGATAAGTTCAGAATAATAAAAAATAAATTCCTTTTCCTTCGGCTTACTTTTTACCCTTATTACCTACCCTTATTTATTAGGGGTCACCACAGCTATTCCAGGATATGTTTTACACAGCCGATGCCCCTACAGCCACAACCCATTGGGAAACACCCATACACTCTCACATTCACACATGCACTTATACACTATAGCCTATTTAATTTATTCAATTCACCTTTTGCGCATGTCTTTGGATTGAGTGGGAAATCGGAGCCCATGGAGGAAACCCACATGAACACAGGGACAACATGCAAACTCCACACAGAAATGTCAAGAGGCCCAGCCGGGACCCGAACCAGCGACCTTCTTGCTGTGTGGCAACAGTGCTAACCACTGAGCCACCGTGCCGCCCTATAATCAAAAATGTACCTTAAAAATAAGTCAGAAGAACTTTCTTTTTTGTTTTGTACAAGCTTTTTAAATAAACATCATATTTACTTTAAACTGAATGATTAAGTAATAATTAACGGCTGACATTGGTTAATTTGTCTATACGTTTAAAAAAAACAATCTTAAAGTTTTTCAGTTTGTCCTTGAGCTAAGTATAGTCTCTCCTCGCCACGATGGCAGCCCTACAAGACTTCATTAAAATATAAACACCGGCAAATCCTCAATATGACAGAAAATTAAACACTAACACATGCCTCACAACAGAATTATTGTGCAAAAACAAAAACTCTAAAATTTCATTATTTCAACATGTAAATCAATTTGATTTTGAGTTTACAGAACTTTGCAGAAGAAAAATCTTACAGACCCCAAACTATTAAATGTTAGTAAGATTATCATGCGGACTAGAAAACAATTAGCCACTTACATATTTAAATACATTTTTAAACTTCTCATTACAATTGAAAAATATATTTTTGCCCCTGATCTCAGCTTTCCCATCCTATTTTCCTCTGTCTCCTTGTCCAGCTTTGTCTCAAAAATAAAGCGGTAACTGGACACCCCCATTGGGACAGTGCAGCAAGAACAGAGGAAAACGCAGGCAGGATCAATTATAAGGAGGATGAGACTGCATTGGGTGCAGGAAAGAGAGGGATGATCTGCGGTATGGAGAGGAGTATTCTGCTTCACAATCGGCGAGCACTTCATATCTGACTGCTTCAAGATTTAGACTCGTAATTATTATATTCATTAGTCATGGTCATAAATACTACACGTGCCTTATTAAAGGGCACCTTTGATGAAAATCAACTTTTGTTAGTGGTTTAGACCAATCTGTGTGCATGTATAGTGTGTTCACTGTTATACTGGAGTGATGTACACCCAACTAGTGTCTTTTCTTAATTTTCCTGACATTAAACTGATCTTAACTGCTATAATCGCCATGGCCGCATGGTGTCAATAAATGCTAATATGTGTGTGAGACTCATCATTTCAGAAAGGCTTGAATAAACTCCACCGCAAATACATTAAATAAACTTACTTGGTATTTGACTAATGAGCTGTATTTCAGCTTTATCCGAGTCTGTCTCCTTCACTGTGCTGTTTATCAGATGTAACGCATGAGAAGCAGCTCATTTGCATTTAAAGCCACAGGATACAAAAACAGCTACAATGTATTCAGACACCAAAACGGGCAGATTCAGGAGTCTGATCTTCGTACCTCACTTAAATGATCTAAGATAATTTGGCAGATCCTGGATCTTATAATCTTGATAACTGATCTCTGGCAAATATGGTTCTTCGATCAAGTTCGCAAATCAGATTTAAAATGTCTGGATAAACTGATCTGAGATTGCTGCGTGTGTTGTGAAGGACTGATCTATCGGTCCTCAAAATCATGATCAGCAATGCAACGATTGGCTGACGGCACAGCAGCGTAATGACATCATCTAATAATATTCAATTATCCATGTGAGCAAAATGACAAAATTAGCAGTAAACAGTTCCTTTTACTTTCCACATTTGTTATAAGTTGCAGACTTTAAACTTTCATGTGTCAAGTGTTTTCATCATGTATTTCAATACATATCAATGTATTTAGTTCTACATTTAGAGAAGATTTTCTTTATTATAGTAGCCTAGGCCTACTCAAGTTTTTTTAATCTGCGTAAGCAATAACTGTATAAATAAATTTTGCATCAAAAAAGCATTTTTATATCGGTAAAGATGTCTGCAACTTCTGTAAAGCATCAAATCACTGGCATTGTCATGACTGTGATTGTCCACCAGATGCCACTGTAGTTCGCCAGCAACTCCCAGCGAACTACAGTGGTGAAAGAACTACAAATCCACACATTCCTTCGCGCACACACCTGGTCTTTCATATATACTGATTTGCAATCAGAGCTGTCTCTGTTTCCCCGTTGATTACCTGGACTATATATTCAACCATTCCACCTCTGTTTGTTAGTTTGTCGTTTGTCCTTGTTGGTATGTTGTTCCCGAGCTTGCTCTTGTGTCTTAGTTGTTATAGGCTAGTTCTAGTTTAATCTGTTTGAGTTCCTGGTTTGTTTATTTTGTTACTTTGTTTTTTGGATTTTGTCACTGTTGCTGCACTATTTCACATTAAAAATCTGCACTTGGATCCTACACCCTGTTTTTGTTCCGGTTTCGATCTCCCAAACGTGACAGGCATATTAACTGTCAAAACATGTTTATGACTGCATAAATATATTATTGCTTTTAAAGTCACATTGTTTCTATTATCATACACAAATTGTACTAAAGTGATCTTAAAATTCATATCAATAAGTTTTCTCTTTGCACCACTAACAAATTTCTCAACATCACAGCACATAATGAAAATCAAATAGAAGACATAAAAATACAGAGTAATAATAAAAATAGAAAAGTACATAAATTAACCAAGGTTTATGCTGATTTAAGGTTTTGCAAAAATGTGCCTGAAATCCTGGGACCTACATATTCAAGGAATGGAGTCCAGATCTGATAAAAAGTGTCTCTTTTTTCCTTGACCAGTGAGTAAAGTATTCCAATGACATAAGATCAAATATTACGTTATGCCATTCTGATACTGTTGGTGGTTTATCAGATATTCATTTGAGAAAAATACATTTACGTGCAGCATAGGTAGGAAAGTTAAACAACTTCCTGATTCTTGCTCTCTTCAAATTATTATCAGTAAGACCTAATAAAAAGTTAAGAGAATCGAAGTTCATCTTATATTAAATATAAGACTTAATCTCCTACAAATCTGTACCCAGTAGCCTTTGATATATATACAGTTCCAAATACAATGTATAAAATCACCTTCTTCAACTTTGCATTTTAAACAGAATGGAGAATAATTTGGATTAAATTTGTCTACGTAATGGGGTAATTTGAAGACGATTTAAAAGTTTGAACTGTTCCTCTTTAGTTCTATTACAGATTTATATATTGCCAGCACACTGCCAAATGTGTGTCCAAGTTTCTGGATCGATTGAACATCCCAGATCTTTCTGCTATGATGTCTTCATTTTTGCAGTTATGCAGTTTAGTAAACCCAATATCAACATGCACACAAATAACCTATTTATTGCTGTGTTTATTAGGCCTACAACCATTGTACAGAAATACACTGCTCACAAATACTGTACATGAAAAAGGCAACATTTCTCACCAGTTTGACTCCTGCCTGGAGGCTTCATGTTCAGGTCTTGTGTGAGTTCTGTAAGTAACAGACAGATGCGCTGTTAATCTTTGGTTTCTTGGACAAACTAACTGTTTTTTTTATTTCAGAAATCTTTAGTGTATCATCAGGAGCCACAGGTTTTCATTTTGTTTTGTCAGTAAATGTTTTTTGATTCTCAAAGTGCTGGTGGTACTTGACTTGTAATTTACGAACCATCAAGCTCCACAGATACAGCTACAAATCTAAGTTTTGTTGAATTATCCACTCAACAGCCACTTTAAGCTGTTGTGAGAGAAAAACTGAATCTTTTGTGTCGCAGATATTGAGAAGGTTCAAAGCTAGCATGATCTGTGGCTCTACAAGGCAGAAAAGCAAAGATATGAATATGCAGTGCACTGCTATTTGTGCCCTTGCTGGCTCAGCAGATTTTGTTCAGGTAGGAATGCTGTGTACTATATTACAGAGAGGGAAAACACAAACCCTGCACTGACAGGAAGCTATTGACCCGTGGTTCTCTCTGTGGAGACTGTTCCATCAAAGAGAGCAGAGAAACCCTTCAAGCATTCTGGGCACCGTCAATGCATGCAAACACAGTTAGATTGTGTGCTAACATTGTTTTTGGAACAAAATCCAATTATGTGTGAATTAAAAGAAATGAAACGTGATTAGCTTCAATTATGTGGGTTATTTGAAATGTCTGTCCTCTGAGAATGACACACACCTGTGCAGCGTTTCTGAAGAGAGAGGATCTCCAGGTGAAGTCCATGCAGCAGAGTGAGCTGCTCCTGCCGGAGGAACACAATGCTCCGCTCCACACTCTCCACCTGCCGCTCCAGAGAAACCACCTGAGACCCCTTTATCAAACCAAACACACCAATACATACTGGTAAGTTGTAGTAAGCAATAAACAAGCTTATAACACTTTCATTCATTTTCTTTCGGCTTAGACCCTTTATTGATCTTGGGTTGCCACAGCGGAATGAACCACCAACTTATCCAGCATACGTTTTTTTACGTAGCGGATGCCCCTCTAGCTGCAACCAATCACTGGGAAACATCCATAAACACTCATTCACACACATACACAATGGACAATTTAGCTTACAAAATTCACCTGTACTGCATGTCTTTGGACTTGTGGGGAAAACTGTAGCACCCAGAGGAAACCCACGTGAACACGGGGAGAACATGAAAACTCCACACAGAATAGCATACTGACCCAGCCAAGGCTCAGACCAGCGACCTTCTTGCTGTGAGGTGAATCTGCTAACCACTGCACCACCGTCCAGCCCTTATAATCTTTTATTACTTTTATATAAATGGATGACACAATATGCACATATAAAGATGAAAAGGTAAGTATTTATATGCCCCTTTTTTTTAAATAAAATCATTCAATTCCTTTCCTTCAGCAAACAGTTAAAGGAACAGTTCACACAAAAATGAAAATCTATTCAACCTAAAGCGGTTCCAAACATCTAAGAGTTTCTTTCTTCTGTTGAACACAAAAGAAGATTTGTTAAAAATGTTAGAAACCTGTAACCATTGACTTCCATATTAGGAAAAACAAATACTATGGATGTCAATGGCTACCAGATTACAACGTTCTTCAAAATATCTTCTTTTGTGTTCAACAGAAGAAAGAAACTAAAACAGGTTTGGAACAAGTGGAAGGAATGTAAATGATGACAGATTTTTGAGTTTCAGATAAACTCTCCCTTTAACAGCAGAAAAGTAGTGTAATTTGAGGCGTTGTCTCAAATTTAAAACGGAACGAAGCAACATAATGCCAGCAGGGGTCACTAATACTTTATTAAAGGGGTCATGAACTGAGAAACCAAAATTCCCCTAATCTTTTGACATTTATGCGGTCGTTGTACAATAAAATTCTCCTGTAAGTTTCAGAACTCATAACAATAGCATATATTGAAGACAATCTGTCAAAATACTTTATTATGTTTAGTGAGTCTAAACTAGGGCTGCACAATGTATCGTTTTAGCATCGATGTCGCATTGTGATTATTTACAATAGTCACCTGAGCATACCCAATGTTGAATCTGGATTATAATTTACCATTTTGCGTTTTTTTTGAGGCATGTGACTGTGTGAGGGTTTTAAATGAATGCATTTTTTAAAAAAAATTTAAACACCATTTTAAGGTCAGAATTATTAGCCCCTTTAAGCTATATATTTTTTCGATAGTCTACATAAAAAACATCATTATATATTAACTTGACTAATTACCCTAACTTGCCTAGTTAACCTAATTAAGCTTTTAAATGTCACTTTAAGCTGTATAGAACTTTCTTGAAAAATATCTAGTAAAATATTATTTATTGTCATCATGGCAAAGAGAAAATAAATCAATTATTAGAAATGAGTTATTAAAACTATTACATTTAGAAATGTGTTGAAAAAAATCTTCTCTCAGTTAAACAGAAATTGGGGGAAAAATAAACAGGGAAGCTAATAATTCAGGGCGGCTAATAATTCTGAGTAATAATTCAATAATAATTCAAAGGCATCTTTGGATATATTTTCTGCTGGAGATACTGTTGTCCTAAAAAAAAATAATTGTACATATACTTAGGAACAGTATTGCAGAAAATTTGACGATTTTAAAACCTTTGCTCGTTCAAACCGCGGTATACCTTGAAAATGTCCCATGCCTAAAGGCAAAAAGGCACCACAAATTCAAGAAAAGGGATAAACCTTGGCCATGGTAAAAATTTATAATGAACATTTTGTGATAAACAACTCACTTAAGATATGTAAACAGATTAAATTATTTCTCTGTCTTCTAAATACTTATTTGGGCACCCCAATAAGTTAAAATCATGCCTTTATTCCTGGAACTCAAGACAAAACATTTCACATTGGAAAGAAAAAGGATTAGTACATATAAGAGACTTATATGTTGATAATAAATCTGCCTCATTTAGTCAGTTAAAATCAAAATATGATCTTCAATCAAGTTTTTTATATATCTACAAATAAGAGATTTTACCAGGAAAAACTTTCATGATTTGAAAATATAACCATTCACCAGACACTTTAAAATATAACAAAACACAACCCAATAGAAAAAGGTACAGTCTCTTTTTTATTACTTATTATAAGTTAATTCAAACACTGACAAAATTAGAAAAGAGTGGGAGAAGGAGCTTAATACAGAGATATCAAATACATCATGGGAAGATTATCTTTCCAAAATTCATGATTGCTCTATCAATGCAAGATTGAATTTAAAGTTATTCACAGACTTCATTATTCAAAAGTAAAATTATATACGATTTTCCTAAACGTATCCTTATTGTGCAACAAATGTAAACATTTTGAAGGTACCACTGACTCACATATTCTGGTCATGCCATAAAATTAGTTCATTTAGGCAAAAAAAAAAATTTATTTTATATCTGAAGTATACAGGACTGATCTGTCACCAGAGCCAAAACTAGGCATTTTTGGAGACACCTCAGAAATAGGAGATACATATATATCTCAGGCAGTATCTTTGTGTTTAATTTTAGCAAAGAAAATAGTTGTACAAAATTGGAAGTCGGATTACGTGCCTGTCTTTGAAACCTGGATTATGAGCTTAAGTTATGTATTTCCCATGGAAGAAATGCGATATGGGATGGCAACAAACTAAACATATTTTTTTTTATCTGGAACCCAATTATATTTTATATCAATGCTGACTTATAACTGATTATAGGTGGGATTGGTTTGACATGTTGAGTTGTGAAGCCTACACATTTTTCTATAAATTATTTAATTTTTATATTTAATTATATATTTTTCTCTTATGCTTTCTGACTGTTATTGTATTATGTTGTGTCTGACTGTTTGCATATTGTGAAATTGCACCCCTTTTTTAGTTCTGTTTATGGTATTGTTTATTTTCTTAAGCTAAAAACAATAAAAACATTTAAAGAACTAAAACTCGTCCATGGACAAATAAATGAAATACTGCCCCTCAATGGGCCCCGCAAAGGGTCCAATCTCACTGCACACACCCATAACAATTTGGTCATGGGCCCCATAAATGAATATACAGTAGATCAGAAATTATTTTTAAACCTTCCAATTTAGTTTAAATAAAAATATATCAGAGTAATATACAGTACATAGTTGATTACACTCTCAATATTGTAATGATTTTATATAATTAATGCTTATTTAAATATTTTTATGTCAATGTCACAAGTGCTATTTAATGCTATTTCCTTTAATAATATATTTACTCAATCGAGAACATATTTTATTAAATTCTTTAAATGCACATATTTAAATGAACGGTAAACCAACAACAACAGAACATGTCTTCATAAAGCTAAACTGCTCCTTAAAAGATCAATTCTGGTCTGCTTTGTCTGACCCTTAAATGACTCATGGTTAAGTCATGTTGATTCATCTTATTTTTCACTTGAATAAAGTTACATTATAAAATAGCAAAAATTGAATACTATATAATAAAAAAGATATATATATATATATATATATATATATATATATATATATATATATATATATATATATATATATATATATATATATATAATATATATATATATAAACATTTAGAACTGGAACAATTAGATTCACGTGTAGCCTAATGTAAAATGAAACTTCTGAGCGTTTTTTCCCCTGCTTATTAATCTCTAAACATCGGGATTATTATAAACTGCTTGCAAAAACATAACACAGTAACACAGCTAACTAACACCCCACTGTACAATATTGAAATATCAATGATGAGCTGCAGCTAGCCGTTTCCTATAGGCTATTATAGTCAATTAAGCTAAAGACAAGACTGCGCATAATGTAATCCAGCACTCACCGTGTTCTCCATTCTTAAATCACTATCCAGCAGACGAGGCGTTATAATAATGAGGAGAATGAACGGACTCCTTCACTTCCACATCTCTGCCCTTCAACCAAGCGACCCATGAACATATAGGATGACGACATCTTTAAGGAAGATCAATACAAGCGAGACTTAAACAAGGATCTGCCCCGGCTGAGCTTTGACGTGAAAGACCAATTGTCAATCCTTCGTTATTTCGGCAAATGTACAGTTGCTTTATTCGACAATGTCACGATCAATTCAAGCGTTTAGCTGGCATACGCGTGCCCGTGTGTCCTGCGTCTGCCGAACAGCATCATCATCATCTTCATCGCGATGACAGACAGGAAGAGGCTCCTTCAGGACCAAAACGATGATGCAACTGATCGAGGAAACACAACTCTCTCTCTCTCTCTCTCTCTCTCTCTCTCTCTCTCTCTCTCTCTCTCTCTCTCTCTCTCTCTCTCTCTCTGCTGCTGCAGATTCTGGCTCATGCGCGCGGCTGGTGACCCTCGTCCCTCATGCTGTTGTCGTGCACGATAAGTTAAGATATTAATATGTAGGTCATTGTAAATGTCCAGCTAAATTACTGAATTACTGTGGAAAGTACAGCGGAATTATTCAGGAGCTACAGTAGCTCTAGCTTTGACACCTGACTGGGAAAGCGTTAAGTGTGTTGCTTAGCCTATAAAATTAGCATAACAATAAATGTAGCAGTTTGTGTACCATACCCTATTGTTGGATAATAAACTACTTGATTTTGAAGGAAAAGTTTACCCAAAAATTTAAATTTTGTCATCATACTTATCATTTACTAGTTCCAAATTTTGACTTTCTTCCGTTGAAAAAAAAGAAGATATTTTGAAGAATATGGATGTCAATGGTTACAGGTTTTCAGCTTTCTTCGAAATATCTTTTGTGTTCAATATGAGAAAGAAACTCACAAAGAGGTTTTTTTGGATAATCTATATACAATAGTTAAATAGAATTTGTATCGTCTTTAAAATGTATGTTTTATTGTTTGTTAAACAGACTGTTTAAAGATCTTTATCAAAACTGTACATAGATGTTTTCCAGAACATCTTTCATATGGCTTGCAGAATGATGAAACCTACAGCATAGGCTGTATAATGTTAGAGATAGATAT
This sequence comes from Danio rerio, assembly GCF_052040795.2. Classification (NCBI taxonomy): domain Eukaryota; kingdom Metazoa; phylum Chordata; class Actinopteri; order Cypriniformes; family Danionidae; genus Danio; species Danio rerio. The sequence goes on from NC_141035.1 coordinate 28,081,817, forward strand.
ATTTCAGATTCAAATAATATTTTCATGGCGTCATGGTGGCACAATGGGTAGCACGATCGCCTCTCAGCAAGAAGGTCACTGATTCGAGCCCAGGCTGGGTGAGTTGGCTTTTCTGTGTGGAGCTTGCATGTTTGCGAGGGTTTGCTACGGATGCTCCGGTTTCCCGCACAGTCCAAAGCCACTCATTATTGGGGAATTGACTAAGCTAAATTGGCCATAGTATATGTGTGTGAATGCAAGAGTCTATGGGTGTTTCCCAGTGTTGGGTTGCGGCTGGAAGGGCATCCGCTACGTAAAACCTATGCTGGGTAAGTTGGCGGTTCATTCCGCTGTGGTTACCCTGATGAATAAAGAGACTGAGCCAAAGAGAAAATGAATGAATAAATATTTTAATAGCCAAAAAACAGAAACCTTGGTGTTGATTTTATTTTCAGCAGTAATATGAGCATTTTCCATCCCATATGCCATTCCAGACTGGCTATTGTTCAAATTTGCAACACATTTTTACTTTTTTTGTAATTATTTTAATTCATGTGCCAGTTGTCAGCAGCTATTCTTAGGCCTGCCTTATTTTATAAAAGCAACCATTATGTTCTAAAGAAAGAAGGAAATGACAATAATTAACACCTCACAAAGAGTTTTACCACAATTGCTTTTCTGAAATAAGACATCCTTGATGACTGCCGCAGCACCAGGCTCTGCATTTAGTACTTCTGTTACTCGTTATCATTTGTGGACTCCAAACCAATACAAATTGTGCACTTCTTCCATAATGCAATTGTTTGATAGATATGTGTACAATATGGTAGTGTTTCTCAACCATGCTCCTGGAAGACCACCAACATTGCACGTTTTGCATGTCTCCTTCGTCTGTCACACCCATTACAGGTCTTCTGCTAATGAGCTGATGATCTGAATCAGGTGTGTTTGGTTAAGAAGACATTAAAATGGGCAGAGTTGGTGGTCCGGAATATACACTGGATTGCATGACCTTGAGCTCAGCTTTGACAGCTTTTGATGTTGAAATATGAGTAAAGAAAGTGACTTTTAATGATATTTTTGGAAACTTTAAGCAATATATTGTCTATGTTTGTTCAATTTTAGTTTTTTAATGTCTGCGTATACACTAGGGCTACTATTGGAAAACACTGCCATTGCGATTTTTTCATTCACTATGATATACAGTTGAAGTCAGAATTATTAGCCCCCGTTTTTTTTTCCCCAATTTCTTTTTAACGGAGGGAAGATTGTTTCAACAAATTTCTAAACATAATAGTGTTATTAACTAATTTCCAATAACAGATTTACTTTATCTCTGCCATGATGACAGTAAATAATATTCGACTAGATATTTTCAAGACACTTCTATACAGCTTAAAGTGACATTTAAAGGCTTAACTAGGTTAATTAGCTTAAATAGGCAGGTTAGGGGAATTAGGCAAGGTATTGTATAATGGTTTGTTCTGTAGACTATCAAAAAATTAGCTTAAAGAGGTTAATAATTTTGTCCTTAAATTATTTTTTATTATTATTATTAAAAACTGCTTTTATTCTAGGCAAAATAAAAGAAATAAGAATTTTTCTAGAAGAAAAAAATATTATCAGAAATACTGTGAAATTTCCTTGCTCTGTTTAACATAATTCGGGAAATATTTAAAAAATAAAATTCAAAGGAGAGCTAATAATTGTGACTTCAACTGTATATTGCAATATAAATGCAATTTCACCAGATGACTTGAACAGCTTGTAAATGATTCATAATTTTAGATTGATTGGGATGATTGTGTAGAGAGCGTATCTAAATTAAATATCATTTTTAAAGATTGACAAACATAGTTTAAAACAACAGAATCAAAACAATGAGGGAGTCTACCAGTATTCAGAAGCAGAAATTAAATAATCACTATTATAATATTAATAAAAATAACGCAACCATTTTGAGTACAAATGTACAATAAACCTTTAAGCAACAAATGTAATTTAGTTTGCCCAAATGTTTAAATTTATTCGAAATTCTTAGTCAGGCTTTAAAAACACATGCAAATAATAAACTTTCAGACTAAGCTTCAATTTATTTCAGGTTCACATTTATTTACTTGCATCCACATTCATATCTATGTCACACTGCGCTTTTGACTGTTTGCCGCCATCTTGTGTCTAAATAATGTGCAGGTTAGTGTATACTCTAGTTTCAACTGTTTGGTGCCCTCTTGTGTCTGAATAATGTGCAGGTTAGTGTATGCTCCATCAGCTGTTTCTGTCAGGTTTGTTTTCGACTGTTTGGCGCCATCTTGTGTCTGAATAATGTGCAGGTTAGTGTATCTATCAGGTTAAAGTTTGAAATGACTTCTCAATGTTAACTGTAATGTCTATCAATTGTAATCCCTGCGATGTGACTATTGCGAACTTGCACATTGCGATATCGATGGTGAAACGATATATTGTGCAGGCCTAGCATGTACTAATTATTCATCATTTTTAGACTAAAGACAAAAACAAGTTTAAATAAAGGGAAAAAAAATTATGTACATTATATCAAAAATATATTTTATCTTTCCCATCCTTCACCTAAAAATAAATAAATAAATAAACAAATGTGTTAACATGTTTTATTCCACAATTAACAATATAAAGTTCATATACAAATATTACTTACAAAACAATAATTAATCAAAATAAAAACACAATTATATACATTTTAGACACAATTGTTTAAAACTCAGCTGATTGGATTCAACATTTGTTCTGCTTTCGATATGGGCATGAATATCTTTTTTTTTTAATTATGGCTTTGGAAAATACTGCAGCTCAATAAGTTAAGGTAACTCAAACCATTTGAGGAAACCAATTGCAACAAACCATTTAAGTTCAAAAACTAATCCTAATGAGTACTGTGAACTTAATCCATTCGAGTAAATGAAGCAATTTGAACACAGTAAAACCCAATAAATGAAGAGAATTGAAACCAACTGAGTACTGTAAAACCCAGTAAGTTAAGGCAACTCAAACCGTTTGAGGAAACCGATTGCTCCAAACCACGAGTGTAAAAACTAATCTATATGAGTACTGTGAACTTGCTCTATTTTAGTTGAAGTAATGAAGTATTTAATTAACTTGTTACTTTCAACACGGAGTTCAAAACTCTTTTGAGATGAGAATTAACTTTCAGTCAATTGAGTTAACTACACTCATTTCATTTGATAAAATTGACCGTTGGGTTTTACAGTGTAGATTTCTAAAAATCAGATCAACAAAACATCAGCAGTTTATGTTTCACCATTCACCAAACACAGCACATAACTGCACTCTCAAGTAAAGGGCAACCATACTGCTGTGAATACCCCCCCCCCCCCCCCTTAAAAGTCATAAGTCACATTGGCTTTTTGTCAGGAACCAAACATTACACATTTACCTTCTTCAATACATTGAGAACTCGTTACAGGAGCACATACACAAGCACAAGTCTCAATATGAAGCTGCCAATAGTAAAAAACTAAACTACACATTTTTTCTGTTACTACTTCAGTGCAGTTTTACTTTTCAATGTTTTCCCACTTGATTTCAAGTTCCTGCAATAGCTTGGACATGAACAGCACATTTACTTCCTTAATTGTGAATCTTTTCTTCAATCAGCAATAAGGCAGAAGTGTAGCAGATTAAAACATTAGGAATAAACTTTGGTGCTTTAAAACAAAAAGTTTGGTGGCACAAGTCGGTGATGCTACTTGTAGTTACAGTGTTAACATTCTCACCGGACAGACGGCTCATTTTTTTGCCAATAATAATCACACTTCTCTGGACAATCATATTTGCACTGAGTACATGAAATAAGGCCAAACCGATAAATGCCTTTAGTAAATCTGACCATTCGTTGTTTATCATCAACAAAATCACAACATTTTGCACAAGACATCATTCAATGTTGTTTTGCATTTGACTATAACAAGAATATTAAGTCCAAATAAATTACAAATATACAAAAACACATCAACAATAAGTAAACAATTACAAGCTTTATTTATATATATTTAAAAAAAAAAAAGATCAGCACATTTTAAGCAATGTAAGTACTGCTTTAACCATCACCTGTTCATAGACTAGGTGTTAGCATGAACTAACATGAGGTCTCTGTTGTGTGTGTGTTTAGTGCCACCTACAGGCATGATTTGTGCAATGACAGTCCTGTCAGATCTCAGACCTCACGTTGCAGTTTTAAAGAGCAGGAGTGCTTTAAATGCTGATAAAGGTTTGTGGATCCACCAGGTAAAGAGTGAACAGTAGTGTTTATCCAACAAGGTAAAACTAGTCATTTTTCTATGTGAAATCATATCTCAGCCTTGTGGAGAATACAGTACTGAGCATTGATCAATTTGGGGTTTTGTGGTATTGACAAAAATAAATAAATGATATATAAATAATTGTTCTTTTTTTTTTTTTTTGGCAATCAGTTTGCTGCATTCTCTTTCATGCTCGCGCATTGGTTGGTTTATATCAATGATCACAAACTCAATTCCTGAAGAGTTGGAGCTCTGTATAGCTTAGCTTTAACCACCTCCAACTCACATTTGCCTAACAGTCTAGTATGGGGGTGCCCAAACTCAGTGCTGGAGGGCTGGTGTCTTGCATATTTTAGTTTCGACCCCAATTAAACACACCTGAACCAGCTAATCAAGCTCTTTCTAGGTATAATAAGAATTCCAAGCAAGTTTGTTGAAGGAAGTTAGAGCTAAACTATGCAGGACACCGGCTCTTGAGGACAGAGTTTGGACACTCCTGCTCTAGCATTTTGAACACCTTGAGGAGTTGGATCAGTTGTGTTTGATTAGGGTTAGAGCAAAACTGCAGAGCTGTGGTGCACCAGGAATGCAGTTTGAGATCTATGGTTTGTATGAAAGTCCTTACATGCCACGAAATAAAAAAAAAGTAGATTTTTATTGCAATGTTAAGTTTACAGACTCATATTTGGTAGTTAAGACAGAATTCTGTGAGGAATACTAAGGGGAGGGGGAGGGGGCGTTAATATTAAACAAAACTATATATCTGCAATTCCAACTTTTCTACAAATTATAAAGAGAGGGGGGAGAGGAATAAATTCGTACAATTGAAAGTTAAAAACTGAAAGAAAGAAAAAACATTCTCAGTTGCATGTTATAAAGGCAGAATTATTTGTTTTTATTACAGATTTCTGATTAAAAGTAAAACATTTTAATTTGCAATTAGCTTTATTTTTTTTTATTCAGTGGCACAAATAAGGCTTCCATTAGTTTGGGCCTGTCATGGATACATGTATTAATGACATTAAAACCACCAGCAGATGGCAGCAAGCGGCTGTCTCAATGAGGGATTCACTGAATCAGTCATTCAAATGATTTGCTACAAATGGCTGATTCATTTAAAAATGATTCGTTTAAAGTGACTGCCTTTAAGAACAGATCACCAAATCCTTAGACTTAAATGATTTGCTTTAAAAAGCAAGTGATTTAGAAACAAACAAAAACTGCTTAACAGATGCACAAATGTTCTGTTCATACTTTGTTTTAGAAACATTTTTCATTGGGAGAACAGAAACACACATAATATCATGTGTAAAATGTTGCTCGATATTAATTTTCTTGTTTGTTGCATTTGTGTACTTGAGTACAGGGAAAATGATTCTCTCAGTTTCAGTTGTGTGACATAACTATAACCAAATCATAAATAGAAACCAAAAAACCCACACAGGGATATTTTGGCTAACATAGCTAGAACAATCTAATAGGCTTCGTCACATTTGGAGTCTTAAGACGTGGAAATGAGTGACATGACATTATGACAGATGATAAATATTGCATGTCACTTCACGGCGCTTGATGTCCCTTTCCACTTAATTTACTACAACTAATTAGTGAATTTGTGCTCAATACAGCCCTACAGAATTTCAAAACATTTAAAGGGACAGTTCACCCAAAAACAAATCATCTGCCACCAAACATATCACATATCTTCAGAATACTTTGATGGTCTTCTGTTACAGTTCTTTAGGGATCACACACAGCAATCATTAACAGAATAAAGCAGCCTGGACATTCAAATAAACGTCTTTAAGAAATGCCTTTGAGATTTTGAGCAAACTGTCACTTTAAAACTGAATGATAATGATTCTGCTACAAGCTCATGAGGTAGCAGCAGAAGGTGTTAATGAAAACATTCACAAGTGAACATTTTGCTCATATATGTTATATTTTGTGTATGGGTGTATAAATATCTATATTTACATATTAATTCAGGTTGGTCAGCATTAGCATATGAATTAGATAAAGAGCAAGCTGGATGCGTTAAGGACGAAGCCATCGTTCGCTCAAGTTTTGCGTCATTGTCTAAATCATGCAGAAGTATTTGCGCACAAGTTTGCATCTGTAAATAAATGTGATGGATTATTTCTCACAGCTTGAGGTCTAACATGAGAACGAAGTCAGCAGTTTAAGAGGAAAGTTTGGATCCCTAAAGTGTGGGAACGCAGTTGTTGAGGGTGGATTTGGTTGGAGCTGAAGAACAAGGAGTGTTTTTAGCCTACATGTCTTTCTCCTTCTCTTTCTCTTTCCTCAGCTCCTTCTCGCGGCTGGCCTTCATGAAGTCGCTCCTCATGAGGCGGTAGAAGAGCACGATGTTCATGGCGGTCATGATGGCCAGACCCACGCTGCCGATGGTGTAGCTGAATAGAGGGATGAGGTCACGGTTCAGCACCAGCCAGCGGGTCATCCAGGCCAGAGTGTTGATGCGAAACACCACATACGTGCCCAGGTTGATCATGCTGTTGACTCTGTAAAATGTGCTTTTGGCCAGGTTGGCCATGCGGAGCACTTGCCTCAGGTGCAGGAAGACAGAGTTGATCTCCACCAGCAGCGCCACCACAGCAAAACCCACATAACGACAGGTCAGCACCGAGATCCCGAAACAGGTGATCACCTGACAACAAACCAGAGAGAGAGAGAGCTTTTATTCAGTGTTAATTTATTTATTCATTTATGTTTTAAAGCCATATCAGCAGCGTTAGCAATATTCATGGCAAAACCTATCCTAAATAATTAATATACATAACATGCAATCATATCGGTTTCTTATTATACATGAATTATACAAAAAAACATCAACACTGAAATGAGGGTCACACTTTATTTTGAGGGTCCTTTTGTTGAATTTAAGTTGCATTGCGTCTAGGGGAGAGCAGGGCTCCACTCTTCATACCTCGCTTACATGATTTTAGATGATTTGGCAAATCCTGGATCTTTTAATCTTGATAACTGATCTCTGGCTAATTTGGTTCTTCAAACAAGTTCGCGAATGAGATTAAAATGTCTGGATGAACTGATCTGAGATTGCTACATGTGTTGTGAAGAACTGATCTATCAATTCCCGAAATCATGATCAGCAATGCAACGATTGGCTGACAGCACAGCAGCGTAATGACATCATCTGATTATTATTCAATTGTCCATGTGAGCAAAATGACATAAAATTAGCAGTAAACGCTTTGTTAAATATGGTGTGCAAATTACTTTCCACATTTGTTATAAGCTGCAGACTTTACACTTTCATGTGTCAGGAGTATTCATCATGCAATACATATCAATGTATTTAGTTCTACATTTAGAGAAGATTTTCTTTATTATAGTAGCCTTGGCCTACTCAAGATTTTTTAATCGGCATAAGGAATTTCCCTTCAAATATTTCCTGAATAAAAACGTTCTCTTATATCATTTGAAAACAAACACATTCTATTAAAACATGTTTTGACGTCAAGATATTCCAACACAAGTCACAAATAGGTTATTCAATGTTAAATAATAGTAGGAACGTTTTGAATGCAAACAAGGAATATTTTCTACATTTTGATAAAAAAAAAAGACTGTTGTTTACATTTACCATTGTTTTAAGACTAAAACTCGTCTACCCATATTAAGTCATTGCAAAAATTGTGCGGCTCTATTAGATTTGCTCTGTCAACGCACTGATATTTTTCATCCAAGGCGACGCATGAATGCATTGTTTTGTAGGTTTTAATGGCAAGAGAAGCCCTCTATATTTGATAGTTTTTATGTATGTGGTTTAAACATGACATATGTATGAATAAAAAAGCTATATTGAGGCCAAAAGAATACTGGACTAAGGTTACATTAAGACTAAATTCCAAACCTCAATAATAAAACAATGTTAGCAAGATGAATGCGCAAAAAGCCCAACCATGATGTTAACACCTAAGTACATTACATTAAATCCTTATCCGGAAGTTACTACTTTTTCCCCCCGATTCTTATTTTTCCATTAAGTTATTATAGCTACTTCAAAAATAAAAAAATATTGTTTTTTGTACTGCAAAAGGAATACACTGTGAATGCGCTGCAGCCCCTCATATTAGAGATGCATTTATTGCAGTGCTTTCATTAACCACAGGGGGGAAAATAAATAAATACATAAATGCATAATAAATAAAAACTCATCTCTGGACAAAATATTTCAGGGGACACGGGGGAAAAAAATAATAATAATATTGGGGGGAAAGTAAAATAATAATAATTCAAAGTGGATTCAAATAAGGCATTTTTGCTTCAAAAGGTGAAAAGGGTTAAAACCTATATATCGTATTTTGTTTAGAAAATAATTTTTTGTTGGAAAGTTGTTGCACATTATATAACGCAATTAAATTAAACCATCAACAAGTATAACGGGGTTAGGGTCTGAATAAAAAATCATGTTTGTATTTGTATAACATTTTCCTCAGGACCTGTATCTGGATTAATGTACACTTTGCCATTTAATTACCAAAAACAGTATGAAAAAATCCAGATTTAAAAGCTCCAATGTTGACAAAAAAAGCAAAGCAGCATCCTGTATTACTTGAATGAAATAAAAAGTTAATACTTCAAGTACAAATGTGCTAATATTAGCCAAAAAGACATTTATTTTAAGATCATTTAAAGCATTTTCTGCACACTTCACTATTGAGTAGAATTTGTTTAGTCAGTATTGCATTAAACACGATTGAACTGCTTTACCATCAAGGTTTGGAAAATGTGGATTTTTGCCCAATGTGCCCAACCTGTTTGCAATTCCCTGTCTGCCCATTTATTTCATATTCAATCCATTACAATCATTGACAAAAGAAATAATTTACATTCACAATATGATTTAAGCATTTTTTAAAGAAGCTGTTTGACATGTTCATTTATCAACAGAAAATCATGAACAGGCCAAATGCAATCTAACGTGCTGAACTTCAGCAGCAGCTCCTCGGTCTTCAAAAGTGATCTGCTGTCAGGCGATAAGAAACAAATGAGCATGTGTTCAGAATGATCTGATAAGAGCAGCAAGAGGCTGAGGACAGAAACACAAAGGCCCTGTTGAGCAGTCCTGAATCACAATGAGTGACAGTAATCCAACCAGAGGAAAAAAACAATTCTCTCTATAATATTACTAGCAATACAACACAATCGTGATTGCGACTATCAATCCAGAAGTACTTTTTTTTTCTCTATGAGCATTTATAAAAATTCTTCAACAAATAAACAAAACTATAATAAAAAATGCAGAATAATGCAATAATGCGAGTAGTTTTAGCAACATTAAGAAACAACTTAAGTTATGATTATAACAATTTGAAATGAATTTGATCTTTAAATGTCGTTTTTTAAACTAATGTTTTAAGATTTATATTATTATTTAGATTTATACTGTTTTTTTTATTTCTTTTAGATTTAAGATTTATTTACATTTTATGGTTAAACAATGTAATCGGAAATATTTCCTTGGTAAACAAGATAGAGTTAAAACATGTATTGAATTAACATAAATTTGATGGCTTGGCTTTAGTTTCAGTTAACTATAAAATACTGCACATATCTACAGTGTGTAAATTTAACATGTGATGGTGTGGTCTATTTTTCATTAAAAAAAAAACAAAAAAAAAAAGTGAAAAAAATTGACAAAACAAAGTAAAACTATTAAAATAACGGAATTAATAAAAGTGTACTATACATGTATAGTTTTTATTATCTATTTAAAAAAAAAAAAGACCAAAAAATACACTTGCTCAATAAAGACAGTTTTTAAAGAATGTCCACAAGGTGGCAGTCTATGTCAATACAAAAAAAAATCAACGTCAAAGTCAGCTTTATTGTCAAGTAACCACATGTACAGGACATTCAGAGAATCGAAATAGCGTTTTCCCCAATTAAGAAGTCCATTAAGTAAACTGACATTTTTAAAGTGGTTTAAAATAATTAAAAATGGACAAATATGTTTTCAAAAGCTTTTAAAACTTAGATTTATGCTAAACTAATGTTTATAAAACTCATGGAAGACAAAACAATCTCTTTTACCAAAAAAAAAAAAAAAAAAAAAAAAAGGAAACATTTAGTACAAAAGCTAACATTATTGCCATTTAAATCAATTTATTGATATTTATGAAACATCAGTATGTTGGATAAATGGCATTATAACTCAGGTGAGAGGACAAAGGTGGGATAACATGACGTCCATAACTAGTTACATGAGCAAGAGGGACTCCTGTGATATAACTTGTTTTGTAAGGGGATAAATTGACTGGGACGTGTCTGTGATGCAGCACTGTTCACACAACACCGGCTGCTCTGTGCGGTCAGGAATCTCACGACCGTTAATTTTATTCAAATTAATGCTAGAACAGAAGCTCACAGTATATGTGTGAATCGGGCATATCATGTCTAAAGGCTTTTAACAGTCTGAAATGTAAACATGCTACAGTTCATCGCAATAATTTGTTACATTCGCACTGTTCAAGATAAAGATGCCAAATGCCTACAATACAGACATATAAGTGGAGTTGAGCTCCATCAAACAGTTTCTTTCTTTTTAACTAAATTTCAGTTTTCAAAAGATTGTCTAATTGATTATTAATTCATTTTTGATGATTTAACATTTTAATTATTTTTAATTAAGAGTAATAATCAACAATTACTTTATTTAATGATATTTTTGCCTGCCTTAAAAGGATTTTTACAAGCCACAATTTACTTGCTGAAATTATTGTGTTTTAGATTTTAAAAGTTTTCAATCTCCCTCAGATCACTTGGTTTTCACTTGAAACTTAAAAGAAAATAATAATTTTAAAACTGCATATAATGTAGTTTAAAACATAAAAGAATGACAAATTTAAATGTTTTAAGCTGTTTTTAATTACTTTTGTTTTACAGCCTGAAAAACACAATCCTGGTTCTCTTTAATTCATTAAAGATGTGACTACTGAAAAAATTCTGAAGTGTTTCAGGCAATATTTTCTGCTCATATTTAGCCAAATGCTTCAGAACTCATTAGACAGAGCTTTACAGTGCAGATGAAGAATGACCCCAAACATACTGCAAAAGCAACCAAAGATTTTGTGAAGGGAAAGAAGTGGAATGGTATTCAATGGCCAAGTCAATCACCTGACCTAAATTTGATTGAGCATACATTTTAATTGCTGAAGACAAAATTGAAGGGAAAATGCCCCAAGAACAAGCAGGAACTGAAGATTGCTGTAGAGGCCTGGCATGAGCATCACCAGAAATGAAACCCAGCGTCTGGTGATGTCTATGCGTTCCAGACTTCAGGCTTTAATTGACTGCAAAGGATTTGCCACCAAGTATTGAAAAGTGAAAGTTTGATTTATGATTATTATTATTATGTCCAATTACTTTTGGTCCCTTAACAAGTGAGAGGCACATATACAAACTGTTGTAATTCCTACTGATTTGGATGTAAATACCCTCAAATTAAAGCTAACAGTCTGCAGTTAAAGCACATTTTGTTCATTTTTATTTTAAATCCATTGTGTTGGTGTACAGAGCCAAAAATATTACAATTTTATGGATGTCCAAATATTTATGGACCTTACTGTACAATACATTAAATCCTTTGGATTTAGAAAGTTGTTACTACTTTATTTTGGTTCTTATTTTTCCATTAAGCTATTATAGCTACTTCAAAAATTAATCACCTTTTTACAATTAAATCAGTTTTTAACCACTTTCTATTTTTTTGACCCAAACAAGTTGAAACCAAATGTATTTAATCCAAAAAGCATTTGACTAAAAAAATATTTAATTAATATTTTCCATGAAAGACAGAAACAAATGAAGACGTTTAGATCATTTTACACAGACAGATTAACAAAGCTCTAATGATACATTTATATGCAAAAATTGAAGACCAAATAAATATTGAGCAATTTTTCATATGAAAGTGAAGAAAATAGCCTCTTTCTGCTCCCAATACTTTTCTGTCTGTAACTTTCACTATCCTTATCCCAAAGAAGCTGAAAAACGCCTTAGAAATCCATGAAAGTAAAGAAAATAACATCACTGAGAGTGTCATTAATCAACCGATTTGCTCAGACTGATGATTTATTCAAGACTAATGCAAGCACATGCCTTATGAATAAATCATTTGTCTAAAAAACAACCACAGAATCATTGAGTAATAGCACTGCTGTGTGTAGCTTAGTGATGAGATGGGACACTGCCCAGCTGTGATCTTTGAATTATTTTCGCTGATGAAACAATTAAATCAGACAACACTAACAATATTGCATATAAAATGGAGGTCGATTCATATTAATGTCAAGTTTCCAATTCTACTTATAATCATGTAAACATGACTCTGGTTGCGTCATGTTGATTAAATGAAATATATACATGTTATGAATAGAAGGCTTCAATTTTTTTCCTCTGTTGAAATGGAAGGAATAAAGATCAAGCTCTGGTTATTATAATTAGCTTTCAGTCTATCTTTGCCTCAATTTCCTCTCAGTTTACATTTTAAATTAAAACTACAATTTCAATTTCTGGTCCGGGAGATGTTCCTGTATATATATGACACTTAATTTTCTAAATAACAAGTAAAATGCTGCTGATGTGATTCTCAGTGTGTTCAGGTATTTTTAAATATGACCAGCACTGAAGACACCATGTGAATCTCACACACTTCAGAATGTGTACAGTAAACAAAACCGTCTATTCATTCACAGATATGTAGACATCTTATTTACATGCTCTTGTTTCCCCATTTATTATCCACATCACAAATTGATTAGTTATAGAAGCTTGCTTTCGGTGTCTAACAAAAGAAGTCTATAATCAAAATCACTTCAAACATATGCATATTACAAACCAAAAAGAATCAGTGTGTTGGATTTGAAGCAACATGATGGCCATCTCTCAATGAAAGAGTGACTCTGGTTTCTCATGAATACAGATAATTACTAAATGAGATCCGTGTCCTCTTCAGTCTTATGACTGGGAGCACGTCGACCTTTGCTTGACACTTTTTTGTGGGGTCAGCATGTCTTCTTACACAATGGCTGAGCTGGATAAAGAGCTGAACATCACAAACAAACCCGCTATCTTCCGAGGACTTTTTCTCTCGTACCGGTAAAAAGAGCTTACGTTCACAATACACTAACAAGAGTGCGATGTACACTACCGGTCAAACATTTTACAGCAGTAAGTTGTTTAATGTCAGGGTCTTCACACTGTAAATGATATCCAGTTGCACTACTTTGTGAATTAATTGTTTTTTACTTATTTAAGTTTATTTACGGTTATGAATTGCAAAAAGACCTTGATCTTTTGTTTGTCTACTTTTGATGTTGAAATTCCACTCTGTAGTGTAATAAAGTGACTTTTGACATTTTAGTATTTTGGAACAATATATTGTATAAGAAATGGTATTTACAGTGCACTCTTTACATATTTTGTTGTCACAGCCTTATTCCAAAGTGGATTCAATTCATTTATTTCCTCAAAATTACCTCTACACACAATACCACATAATGACAATGGGAAAACTTATTAAAAATAAAAAAAACCCTGCAAAATCACATGTACATAAGTATTCACAGCTTTTCAATACTTTGTTGGTGCACCTTTGGCAGCAATTACAGCCTCAAGTCTTTTTGAATATGATGCCACAAGCTTGGCACACCTCTCTTTGGGAACTTTTGCCCTCTTTGCAGTACCTCTCAAGCTCTATCAGGTTGGATGGGAACAATGGTGTACAGCCATATTCAGATCTCTTTAGAAACGTTCAATAGAATTTAGGTCTGGGCTCTGGCTGGGCCACTCAAGGACATTCACCAAGTTTTTGTGAAGCCACTCCATTGACATTTTGTTGGTGTGCTTTGGGTCATTGTTCTGCTGGAAGATGAACCAATGCCCCAGTCTGAGGTCAAGAGCACTCTGAAGCGGGTTTTCATTCAGGATGTCTCTGTACATGACTGCTTTCATCTTTCCCTCTATCCTGACTAGTCTTCCAGTTCCTGCTGCTGAAAAACATCCACACAGGATGATGCTGCCACCACCATGCTTCATTGTACAGATGGTATTAGCCTGTTGATGAGCGGTGTCAGGTTTTCTCCAAACGTAACGCCTGGCATTCACTCTAAAGTGTTCAGTTTTAGTCTCATCAGACCAGAGGACTTATGGTATGAGAGTCCTTCAGATGCCTTTTAGCAAATTCCAGGCAGGGAGTGACTTCTGTCTGGCCACCCTACCATATAGGCCTGATTGGTGGATTGCTGCACAGATGGTTGTCTGAGAATGCTGGATTTCAGACAGCGTGACGTTATTGATCACCTCCCTAAGTAAGGCTTATTTACCCCCAATCACTTAGCTTAGATGGCCGGCCAGCTATTGGAAGAATCCTGGTGGTTCCAAGCATCTTCCACTTACGGATGATGGAGGCCGCTGTGTTTATTTTAACTTTCAGAGCAGCAGAAATTTTTCTGTAATCTTCCACAGCCTTGTGCCTCGAGACAATCTTGTCTTGGAAATCTACAGGCAATTCCTTTGTCTTCATGCTTAGTTTGTGCTTTGACATGCACCGTCAACCCTGGGACCTTACATAGACAGGTGTGTGCCTTTTCAGATCCTATCCAATCAACTGAATTTACCACAGGTGAACTCTAATTAGGCTACTGAAAAATCTCAAGAATGATCAATGGAAACGGAATGTTTCTGAACTCAATTCAGAGCTTCATGGCAAAGGCTGTGAATACTTATGTACATATGATTTTCAGGTTTTTAATTTTAATAAATTTGCAACAATTTCAAAAAATCTTTTTCCCATTATCATTATGGGGTATTGTGTGTAGAATTTTGAGGAAACAAGATACCTTAATCTATTTTGGAATAAGGCTGTGACATAAAATGTGGAAAAAGTAAAGAGCTATGAATACTTTCTGGATACACTGTATACAGAAATAAGTCTGTAAAATAACAGAAAAAGTACTGGCAGTTTATTACCGGGTTTTTGTACTGTAACTTACATCACCAAAACAGACAACATATCTCTTTAGTCTACTAAAATGTGAGTAAGAGATGCTTTTGCAAACATTTCAACATCAAAAGTTGTTAACGAAAAGATCTAGATCTCTTAATATGATTCAAAAGCATAAATAAATGAAAAGAAATTAACATGAAATACAAAAATATAAAAAAATTGCTAATTTTTTACAAGGTTTTTGACAGGGCATACTTTGATGAAGTTCAAATTCAAGGACATTAAGGATTTGCTGTCACAATTCAGGTAAGAGCAAGGTTAAATATGAGCTAAATATACCTAAACTTGCATTTTCTAGGCATCACCTATCAGTGGTGCATGTAAAATATTCACTTATGTTATTCCAGGGCCTTAAATTTCTTTAATCAGATTTAGAAACAAGGATTTTGAGTACCCGTGGGAAACCTGCAAATTTATTACTAGACAGATATATTTTGACTTTATTACCATTGTCAGCTTTTCTGGCCAAGTCATGGCAAAAAAAAATTAAAATAAAAAAATAAAAAAATAAAACATCAAGTTTACAACATTTCATAAATAATCACTTATCTATAATTACAAAAATATTTTGACAATAAAAAGTTATCAACATCAATGAATACTACATACGATAAAATACATAATCATAATATGCAAGATAAAAAAAACTAAAACAGTTTAAGGTTTGCAAATTTACTATAATTTATTTAAAGACTGAATTTATTGGATCAAAAGTTCAAAACAGCACAATTTTGAATGTATTCCTCTAATTTCAAAGCTGAATATTGAGAATGGTTACACCAGTCACACGGTCTTTCAGAAGATAAGATTCATATTAAAACTGAAAGTTAAGAGCAACACAATGTGAGGTCAACGGCTGTGTCGGAAGTCAATGACATCAAAAACTCAGTGTTCTACAACTAGTAATTTCTGAATGGCAACTGTAATAAAGAGATAAAACAACACTCTATACCTTCCGTCTCGACCTTGAAAGGATCATAATCATTGACAGGAAAAGAGCAAAGTCTTTATGTCACATACATCACATAACATGTTGTTTGGTTCTATCTGTAACTATCAATTTACACAAAGTGCCTGCGGTCATAGTGAAGGTCATGGGTTCGGTATTTAATTTTTTTTGTAATAACATACCTGGCCTATTAAAAAAAATTAAGATTTATTGTAAATAGCATGTTTTTACCCTGCAGAAAAATTGTAGTATACAGTAGTTAAATATTTTATTTTGTTAAACTTTCGCTGTTAACAATGTGGACGAGACAACTTAAAATTAAAAACGGACAACTCTGTAAATAAAATAGAAATTTGAAAATACAATGGACTTAAAACTAAATAAAACTAATATATACATATATATATATATATATATATATATATATATACATATATATATATATATATATATATATATATATATATATATATATATATATATATATATATATATATATATATATATATATATATATATATATATATATATATACATACATATATATATATATATATATATATATATATATATATATATATATATATATATATATATATACATATATATATACATATATATATATATACATATATATATACATATATATATATATACATATATATATATATATACATATATATATATATATATATATATATATACATATATATATATATATATATATATATATACATATATATATATATACATATATATATATATATATATATACATATATATATATATATACATATATATACATATATATATATATATATACATATATACATATATACATATATATATATATATATATATATATATATATACATATACATATATATATATATATATATATATATATATATATATATATATATATATACATATATACACACACACATATACACACACACATATACATACATATACATATATATATATATACATATATATATATATATATATATATATATATATATATATATATATAAAATATTATTTATTAAATCTATTAAATCTTTTTTTAAGCAGCACATATACAGTTGAAGTCACAATTATTAGCTCCCTTAGAAATTATTTTTCTTTTTTCAATATTTCCCAAATGATGTTTCACAGAGCAAGAAAATTTTCACAGCATGTCTGATAACATATTTCTTCTGGAGAAAGTTATATTTGTTTTATTTCGGCTAGAATAAAAGCAGCTTTTAATTTTAAAAAAAACATTAAGGTCAAAATTACTAGCCCCTTTAAGCTATATATTTTTGATAGTCTACAGAACAAACCATCATTATACAATAACTTGCCTAATTACCCTAACCTGCCTAGTTAATCAGAATGAAATTTAATACCTTTTAAGACCGTTTTAAGACTCTTTCCATAAATTTTAAGACCTCATAACCAATTTTTAGCCAGAAACACTGGCGAGACTTTAACTTACAGTGCATTTACTAAATATTAATTTAAGAAATGAATCCAAAACTAAAACATTATTCATCTACTGAAGAAAAATCTATTAAATCTAGCTAATTCGGCAGGTTGGTGCCTATAGAACTGCAGAAATAATGGAGCTGCCTTGGTTACTGCAGTAAACAATGATGTCAAATCTAGCAGGATTTCATTGATTTCATAAACTACACAGCATCCTGATATTCACAGATTTAATTCAGGCAAACTTTAACATACAACCATACATTGCATAATCAAAAAATTACAAAATTTAATACCTTGCAGAATAGCATTTAAGACAATTTAATACTTTTTAGGGGCCTCAAATATCTCTATATTGATTTATCAACGTTTAATACTTTAGGACCCCACGGACACCCTGAGTACAACACAAAGTGAACACGTCTCTCATTCATAGACATTCAATCTAGTTATTGATGGAGGAAATGCCATAGCCAACAATACGGCAAAAATAATCGACTTCAACGTAACGCACCAGACAACAACAGACAATCAGAGTCAATCTGCATTAGCAAGATTATTCCCATAATCCATCTGCAGCCATGCTGAAATAATCTCATTCACTCACACACAAAGCCAAAGCATGACAGTGCAAAAAAAAAGCTGATCATGCCTAAATAAATTGTTGTTTACAACCAAAACACAGCCCTCATTTTAAGCACAATTATCCATAAAAGGTATTTATGATGCAATAATAACATGACATTAGCGCTGAGCCACACAACCATTTGCTCCCATGTTGCTCTGGAAAAATAAAAGCAGAGTTTATGTGAAGCTACAGGTCTGTCGGTGTGTCTGTGTGTGTGTGTGTGTTTGGACTCATAAAGCTCTCCCTGCGGGGTCAATTATCACTAAGTTCTCTGCAATCACCATTGCACACAGTATGGCAGAAACACTACTGTCATTTGGCTTGCGATCAGAAAGGCTCATCCTGATGAACTAGATTGGGAGGGTGGGTAACAGTACTAGTCTGAAACCAGTTAAGCAGCAAATCAGCATTTTAGAATAATTTTAAAAGGATCAAGTGACACTTAATGACAGAAATAATCAGATTTCTGGATACATGATAAAGATGTTAAAATGATTAAAATGTAAAAACTAATTATTTAAAATGGAATATAATTTGTTATAATTTTTACTCTATTTTACTCTTTATATTACACTATTTTAATTAAACAAATGCATCCTTCGTTTATACATGTAACCTCTTTTAGAAACAATACGGAATATTTACTGAAGCAAAAATTCAGAGGACCAATATTAAATGTCGTTTATGTCGTTTAAAAAAAAAAAAAAAAAAAATTCCAAATGAATTTGTTTAGGCCATAAAATGTCATGTGACGTTGATTCCCAAACATATGCGTGTGTAACTTAACTCAAGATTTAGTTTAATCCCCAATCACTGAAACAAATAATGAAAATAAATACAGAAGAAGTATAACCTAGATTATTAGAAATAAAGGTTCAGGTGCTGTCACTGCAGTATACCTTTTAAAAAAGGTACACATTTTTACCTGAAGGGTTCATAATGGTACCTCAAATGTACTTTTTAGGTACATCTGGGTACTAATATGCTCCTTTGAGGTACCAATGTGGATTCTTTGGGTTCAAATATGCATCTTCCGAAAAGGTACTGCCAGATGACAGCTTCTGAGAGTGTACAATTAATATGGTTTTTAATTGAACCATTTTATTTGAATTTAGAAAAAATGCAAAACGTATTAATCATTACATTTTTATTGTTTGCTTTTATTCATATTAAAACTTTTGTCATTTAGAAAATGTGTTTGTTATTTTTCATCATCTATTATTATCCCTTTAAGCAGTATTTATCTAAACAAGAGCAGGGCTGCGGGTCTGTAAGGGAAATCCTTCAGATTCCAATCACAGCAAAAGACCAGACACACACACAGAGAGCAGATCCTCCCAGCTGAAGACGCATGCAAGTGAGGAGGAGCCAACATGTGTGTGAGAGTGTGAAAGTGGGCTGACAGATAAAGCTGGAGGTGGAGAGTGGAAAAATAACCATATGTACTGAAAGTGCTGAAAGAAGTGAGCTCAAAGGGTGTGGTAAATTACCAGAATAAAAAGAATAGTTACAAGATGTACGAACAAGAAAGTGTGTGCTCATACGCTCAACATTCCAATGAATCATGAAATGGGTTTGGATGAGGACAGGTAAATATAAGGGGTTATTAAAAAAATAGTTATGATTTGAATAGCTTGCTGGCTGCTGACTGATGAAGACACATTAAACCTCTGTGACTAAATGAACCAGCCAAAATTTTGTTGGGAGATAATAAACTTCCTGGGTTTCATAGTACTTTTCCCAACCAAGGGAAATATGTTCCTTTACCTAGCTTTTTGAGAAATGTAAAACATGTTGCACGTTTCAAATGACAAATTCACTATGGGCATGGTGTACATCTTTTTTTTACATCTGTAATTCATTACTTAGGATATGTTTTGTTACACGTTTCTGATAAATATCCTTCTTGTGAGCTTGTTGCACATATCAACCCTCCCATTTTTCCAGGGATTCTCCCATATTTTATAGTTCTATGTATCCCACTATCATCCTGTAAAGGTATTTTCCAGTTTTTCTCCCGTATTTTCAATCTTCTTATGAGGGATGGCAATAAAGAGCTGATCCTCCCTTTACGCAAACCATTCAGCAAAACCACCGGTGGACGCCCCTCACTCTTAAATAAGAGTCTGTTCGGTGCTTTTGTTTTATTTAGGCATGAAAACACTTTGAAAAAACATAAAAACGGAGCAATTCCTCTCCTTTCCATCACAGTCGTCAATGTCCCTCCTATGCAATCCTCAAAACAGTCATATAGAGGTGCGTGACTGTCAGCTGACAAGTTCCATAGTGATAAATAGACGCTGT
>NC_141035.1:28105000-28130000 GCF_052040795.2 Danio rerio
TAAAAATGATGAGATGGTGGGAGAGGGGTCTGAATGCAGACCTGGTGCAGTAGCAGTCTGAGCAGCATGCAATCCCAAACCCTACCCCTCACAGTGACGTCACTAGCTCTGTTGAGTGCATTGTCTCTGACACTGTGTCTGTGAGATATGCAGTCTCATCTTGCAAATTCAAGTCTGCATCCAGATGCTATTGAACGGTGGCGATGTTTACCCAATTATGGACAGGACAAAGTCCACAACCTGGAATAAAAGACAAACCGCAAACCTCGCCCTGACAAAACATGTTAACTACAACATGACCCTTAAGAGTTTCAGTCTAAGTAATTAAAACCTCCATAAAATCCCAGTCAAAGACTGATAAGACCCAAAAAATAGACTCTAAACAGTGAAAAGTTTAAAGAACAGTAATTTGTTTTGGATTCATATCTCCTGCTTCAATTTGTTTGATTTAAATTCAGTTCTTGCATAAATTCGCAATTATTGATTTGACTCGATGAATATCAATTTAACCAAATAAATGCTTCTGGTATTAGTAAAACTGAACAGTGAACATCAAATTACAAATGCTGAATGAACATCTGTATATTTAACCCTTTTTAAATCAAAAATCCTTGATTATAATATGTAAAATACAGTAACGATAAAAAAGTGACCACTTTTGAGAATTACTATTAGGGCTGAACAATATATGGACATCGATATCACAATGTGTGCAGCTGCAATTGTCATATCGCAGGATTAAATTTTTTATTAAAGATTAATAAATATTATTAAATATCATTTGATCATTAATCGTTTTAAATTTGATAGTTCAATTTCTAGACTTGAATACTGTTTGACTCTCCAGAATTTATGTACTTTTGATTCTAACTTATTACACTTCATGCAAATGCAATGCATAGAAAAAGACTCCCAGTTGATCAGAATTAATGACATCTTTCTAAATAGAGATATTCAAATCAACAAGAAAAATTATATTCATATTACAATATATATCGTGGCAAAACAAAATATCGTAATGTCAGAATTTTTCCTATATCATGCAGTCCTTATTAATATTGAATCAGACCTATTTTTTAAACAATTAATGGATTATTTTGCTTAAAAAAATTGTTACGCTTGCGGTGACCCGAGTTTGAATCCTGGCTCAGGGTCCTTTGCCAATCCTTCCCCTCTCTCTGCTCCCAATGCTTTCCTGTGGGAAATCTCTACTGTCCTATATCATATGAAAGGTGAAAAACCCCTAAAAATAATACAAAAAATGTTTTATTACATCAAAAATGTCTGAACTATGACTTTTAATTTATTATATCCACCCTTACTAATAAAATTAATTATAAAAAAAATGTTGAACACCAAATTTATAATAGCAGTGAGCATATAAATTTTAAAAAGCTGGATTTAATTCACATTTTTAACTATTTGCTCATATCACAAAGTTACCAGAATCAACACACTGTGGGCCATATTTTCCATGAAGTCACAATATTTTATTATAAACAGAATTAAACACAAAGACAGCACCATCGTCTTTTACCAAGAGCTAAAAATACACTAATGATATAAAGTATAAAGGCCACAGGAAAGATCAAGTTATATTTAAACACAATAGCGTTTAACCTCCTCCCTTTGACGAACACAATCAGCATTCACCGTTCGGGAGCCATGCAGGGCATCGCTCGTACACACATGCCCAACGCAGTTGCCATGGCAACCGGGCACGTATGGTGGCGTTGCTCCAGATACACTTGGAAGTACTCAAGACTCCAGGCATTGAAATACTATGAATTGAACACGTCTGTGTGCCTTCAGGCTTCAGTCTCAGTAGAGCACATACTGATCCTGTAATGACGACTACTAAGGAAGTGTTTCATTTTCCTGCGTCACCACTCGCATCACTGCCAAATTCACCTAAATTTATAGCATGTGCTCAATCTAATAAAAATACAGTGACGGATTAAGGAATTTCCTATTTGAAAGAAATTTCATTCAGACATAAACAACAGGAAGTCCTGAAGTTATAAATGACATGTCTATTTATTGGTTAGTAGGAAGGCTAAGATCCTATCTACATGTGGGTTGTTTTTGTCCTCACAGCAGGAAGATTTGTACAAATTAAGATCTCTGTTGATATCGTTTAGAGCCCAGATTTTATTGCCTAATTTGAATGCAACAATACTGCATGTTTTGCTAGGTTTTAATTATCGTTTTGAATACAAATAATTCTACATTACCGTATACATTCTATAGACGTATACTGTATGTATTTTTCCTCCATTTCTTGCTTTCTTGCTCTCCCTCTCTCTGCCTTTCCATCTGTCATTTTTGTTAGGTCTGCCTACGGCAACAGTTGATTGGTCAGGAGACCGGCCTGTCATCATTGGACGACATGGCGATATAAAACCGACGGCAGGAGGAGCGGAGAGAAGCGCACTTTTCTTTGATCTCGTTTTTTTTCTGATTAGATTATGATTTTTTGATGACTTTAGTTTGGGTGAAATTCTTTTCCACCATTTTGCCAACTTTTGAGACTTCTGTGTTTTTTGTAAATGTTTTACTTTGTTTGATTTGTTTGTTACTTTGATGGCCCAGCTCTTTCCAGCTTCATTTTGAGCTACCGCTGATTAAGTTCACCATTTTCTCAGAGAGTATGGTCATTAGGAAAGATGTCATTTGATTTCCATCTTGCAAACACGTGAGTAACTTGTTGTTAGAGACACCAGGTAAGAGGTGAACAGCATCTTTTGTTTTTATTTCAATGGGTGAGAATATAGGGAATAATACAACATGCGGCGCTGCAGACTTGTCTTTTCTTTTGCTTCATTATGCTTTTTAGTGAAGTAAGGGGTTATTCTTGAGTTAGAATTTTTTGTTATATTACTCTCTTTTGTTTGGAGTCACTAGAGTCCCCTTACTCCTGAGTTGATCTAATATTTTTTGTTTGATACTTTCTTTTTCAACTTGCTACTGTAAATGCATTTTTATCATTAGAGAAGATTTTCTTAACACATTTCTAAACATAATAGTTTTAATAACTCATTTCTTACAATTGATTTATTTGATCTTTGCCATCATATTAGTAAATAATATTTTACTCAATATTTTTCAAAACACTTCTATACAGCTTAAAATGGTATTTAAAAGCCTAACTGGGTTAATTAGGTTACCTAGGCAGGTTAGGGTAATTAGACAAGCCATTGTATAATAATGGTTTGTTCTGTAAACCATCAATAAAAAATTGCTAAAAGGGGCAAATAAATTTGACCTTAAAATAGTTATTGATACATTAAAAACTGCTTTTATTCTAGCCAAAATAAAACAAATAAGACTTTATCCAAAAGAGATAAATATTATCAGACATATTGTGAAAATCTTCTTGCTGTAATAAACATAATTTGGAAAATATATTAAAAAAAAAGATTCAGGGTGGCCCTAATAATTCCGACTTCAACTGTATATACTTGTGCATTTACATGGTTTCACTTTTGTAAATTAAAAGTGTTTTTTTTTGCTTTCACCATCACATGGTAAAATTGTCAGACCTTAAATTTTATTCCTTTTACAGTTGACCAGGGGTGCCCAAACCCAGTCCTGGAGGGCCGCTGTCCTTCCTATTTTAGTATCAACCACAATTTAACACACCTAAACCAGCAAATCGAGCTGTTTCTAAGTATACTAAAAACTGCCAGACAGGTGTGTTGAAGGAAGTTGGAGCTAAACCATGCAGGACACCGGCCCACCAGGACAGAGTTTGAGCACCCAAAGCTAGACTAACAGTACAGTACAACTTTGTTTGCCAGTCTCTATCTCTCATGCATACGTATGATTCGAATGCATGACACTGAACCTGATTATTAACCATAACATAGAACACAGCCCTAAAAAGGCTATTTATACAGAATGCTTTAACTTCAATAAAACGTGAAGTGGGGGAAACACTTGATTGGCTGGGATTCCAATTTATTATTTTTAGCTAATCATTGCTAAAATTAGTTTTATGCACAAGATGCAAGTGCATATTTATGTAGACAAAATCTACACGGTAAAACCCAGTCAACTTTATCAAATAAAATGAGTGTAGTTAACTCAAACTTGACAAAGTTAATTCTACTAATTTGAAGAGTTTTGAACTCAGTGTTGAAGGAAATGAGTTATTTAAATACCTCATTACATCAACTTAAATGGAGTCAGTTCAAAGTACTCATATACATTTTTTAACTCAAATGGTTTGCTGCAATCGGTTTCCTCAAACGGTTTGAGTTGCCTTAACTTATTGGGTTTTAGAGTACTCAGTTGGTTTGAGTTCTCTTCATTTATTGGGGTTTACTGTGCTCAAATTGCTTTGTTTACTCAAATGGATTAAGTTCACAGTACTCATTAGGATTAGTTTTTGATCTTAAATGGTTTGTAGCAATCAGTTTTCTCAAATGGTTTGAGTTACCTTAACCTTTTGGGTTTTACAGTGTATAGAAAAGCAATCCCCAGTATTAAGAACCACTGGGTTTTTCTTATAATATAATATTTTGATGGGGAAAAAGGTGAAAGGTGATGTTATTAATTTTTGTTTTGTTGTTACAAAACATTTAAATGTTGTTAATAATAATAATGGTCATTTTGGAGATGACCTCTAAAACTGAATGTTCACATTAGAAATATAAGTTCTCATTCTGTGCTATACTCCTGAAGATACAGGACATGCACAATACTTCCCATCAAATTTCATCCATATTTTCTGTAAATATCTTTAGGACTGAATGTTTTCATATTTAGGACATGTTTAAAATTGACAACACTGATGTTCATTATATACGATTAAATGTTTAGTTTATAGACACAGGTGAGTACTTGACAACCAAAATAAAGCAATGGCAGATTACAAAAATGTATGCAAGTTCCTTAAGGTGACTGTGCTAGCTATTGGGCTGACATGCATTACAAAAGCAAACATTATCAACAAATAGTGTGAATGGAGATAATTTCAAAAAAAGTTGTCCATACACAAAACTTTTATAATATTGTTTTGTAAATTTACCCTAAAACTGTTTGTATTGTTAATTTGGAATAAAAACTCAGTTTAACGTTACTTGCATCATGTTTTAATTATGTTTTTATTATGTTTAATTATGTTTTTAAGTTAACTAGTTAAACGCAAAATGATCAAAGTTGTTATCTTAAGTTGGAAAAAACCATAAAAAACCATAAAGGGCTGTTTATTCATTTACTTTTGATTCAAGTTTATTATAATGCATGTAGATTAGGGGTGTCAAAGTCAATTCCTAGAGGGCCAGAGCCCTGCAGAGTTTAGTTCCTGCCCTGCTTCAACACACCTATCTGTAGGCATCAAACAAGCCTGAAGCACTCAGGCTTAGGTGGACCAGATATGTTTAATTGGGGTTGAAACTAAACTGTGCAGAGCTGTGGCCCTCCAGGAACTGGCTTTGACACCGATAATGTAGATGTATGCAGGAAAAGACTCCCAGTCGATGTGAATTAATGACATCTTTTTACATATACTAAAATCATCTGAATTATATTTAGAAATCGCAATATATTATGTAAAGTAGGAAAAAATAAGCTTTTTGTCACATTACACCTAGTCCTATGAGCAGGGATCTGTATCGGAGAGGCTGGGGTGTTTTCTAATTCCATAGGTTACAGAGGAAATTTCCCTTCCATAAGGTTCCAGGAACATGAGCATATGTGAACCAGATGTCTGTGCTTCTGTCTGGAAAATGCCAAATGCATTCTGCAAACGGAGGAGGGATCCAGCCACAAATACACTTCTCTACTGGTGCCAAAAGTAGTTCCCTCGCTCATACACATTCTTTCCCCCTCATTCCTCCACTGCTTCTTACTCTTTCCATTTTCCTCAACAGAACAAACGCCTGTTGTTGACCTTTCACCTACTGTCAATGCACCGCATGCACTCTCTGTTATGATTTTCTGTATATGATAAGGCAGGAAAAAAGTGTGTATAACCCAAACTTTGCAAATCTTCTATCTTTTCAAAATCTGAGAGTACAAACAACCTGCCTACAACATGTCAGGCATTTGTGTTTTCTCACAACAATTGCCTTGTTTACAACACGTTGCTGACAGTTTTATCCAGAGCCCAGCCGACTAAACTACTCAGGTAAAAGCCGCAGGTTTAACACAGCCAATCTGGATTATCAGGTTGAACAGAAAATGCCAAGAGCTGCAATTTAATTTCTTGCCTTGGCACCAGTTGACTGAATTACTGCAGTGCAAGTAGAATCTCAACTGAGCAAATACAATTCCCCCTATGTCTATAGGTAAATCAACCGTTAATCTTGACTTTTGCCAAAACATCAACTTCTTCAGTTTGTCTAGTATTAGTACCTTCAACACGAGCACCAAAACATACTGATCATTTCAACCTCCTCAGAGACCTGCAGGCTGTAATTAGTTAACTCAATTGTGCTAAATGAACGGGGGATGAGAGACATTTGCTCCACAAAGACACGCTTTAGAGAAACAAATTTAAAAGGAAGGTTGTGGTGAATCGAATGCCAAAAATGTTATTGGGTTAGTGTAATATGTTTAACAGAAGCACTACTGGAAACTTCAGCATTCGCAGAAAAAGGCAGCCCAAAAGTAAGAGCCACAAACCAACAAAACCATTTTCATGTTGTCACTTCTTGCTATGTTGGTATATTATTACAGGACTTGGTTGAAATTGGGCTTGTATGGTTGAAATTTTCCAATGATCCCATAAGGAATCAGTGTTTCCATATATAGGCTTCCTCTTTACCTCAAAGTATGCTCATTCTTATATGAGCTGCCATTGGAAGTCTTTAAGTCATAGATCTGGTCTCTTCATGAGGGCTTGATGTCATGCTTTATTAAAGGAAATAAACTAAATGTATGGTCTTTGAATACCAACAGAAAATAAATAAATAAATAAATAAAAATCTACAAATTTTTTTAAAAAGGTGCAGTTTTAAAGGTGTAATTTTAAATATGCAGTAGCTGATTGTCTTCAGAAATGTTTTTTTGTTGTGCTGGTTAAAAGTCTCTTCACATTCCAATTGTAATTATTAAAGTAAATGATTTAAATGCATCTATAAGTATTTTTATATTCTGGGTAAGGCATAAGACTTAAAAATCTCCAATAACAATGTCACAAAGCTTATGCAGATTTTGTTGTTTTGCAAATGGGTTAAACGCATGGAAGCGTTTTTCAGGCACTAAAATCTACCGGCGAAAGATTCATGTGACTATTTTTAATTTCATAAGGGACTTTTTACAGCATCGATAAATGTAGATTTTTATTTAGTTTAACCACAAAACAGAAGCAAACAGCACTATCCTGCCTAGCCTGCCTTATTGAGGTGAAGTTGGTTTTATATTTACATTGGTTCATTTTTTAAAAATACAACCTGTGACACGCTCCCTCTATTGTTTACCATGCTACTTTAAATTTTCGGTCTAAAATAGCATACAAATATGGCTTAATAATAAGTGTAATTCCTGCACCCTGCCAGCCAACCACTAAGCATACAGTAGTTGCTTTAGGACAAAGTGAGACCAGCGATCCTTGCGTGTATGAAATACAGCACATTATGACAAGTTTTGCTTGCTACACAACAAAAAAATGTCCAAGATATAAAACAGTTTTTTGTTCGGAATTGTTGTATTATAAAGTACTATGAAGTTTTCCAACTGGCAAATTACATGATCTAGTGGGTTGTCTACGGTCATCTTTATTCATGATTTAAGGAGCCTTAGCATTGGACGACAGGGGAGGAAGCAATTTTCAAAAGCCATAATGCTAACGGTTAGCATTTTGGCAGATCACCTAATGCACTTTTAAATTATGACAAATTATGACAAATTTTGGAGTTTCACATTGCAAAAATTTAAATAATAATAATAAACACAAGGCTGCTATCTCATGACCTAAATGTAAGAACACTAAACTAAAGACACCACACCCATATTGTTCACAGTCAATGATCCTGACATTCCAAAAAACAGGCTTTCCACATACTTCCCAAACACTGCACATGTAGCCACTCAGATCATCGTAGATGCATTTTTGGCGTGGCACAACAGACATTCAATCAAATCTGAACAAACAACAAAAGAAGGCCTATGTTTGTTGACAGGCTGCATTCCAACCAAACTGAAGACATCTAAAACAAAGCTGCTCTTATGGTTACAGTTTGGCTGGTAACGTGAACAGTGGGGAAGAACAGGATGGGGTGGAGATGAGCGGGTCTGACAGATTCTCACACTGCAGTTAAGAATCTGGCAGCATGTTTTCCTCCAGCCACTTCACTGAATGAGACCCCAAGGAAAGGGGGAACAACAGCAACAACAGATCCACAGAATGAAGCTGGCCACTTTACCAAGTAATGACGCCACAGAAACCCAAAAGAACCAGCACTCAGAAAACCTGCTGAACCCAACAGGAGCATTTGGACATTGTCCTTCTTCAGTCTTTAACAAAAATGCTGTGATAATCCATATACTGGCTCATGTGAATGCTTTGGTCAAAAGGTCTCATTATTGATTTATATATTTTAGATATAAAGTACAAGCGTGTGGTTTTCAAAGAGGGGGTTGGGGTCGGACAACATTGAGTGCGTTTACATGGATACCAATACTCTGGAAGACAATACTCTGATTAAGAGTCTACTATGTAAACAACGATTTTTAATTAGCTTAATTGGACTAAAGTCAAAATCAAACTAAACAGAAATGGAATTAAGACATGGAGCATTACTAATTTAGTCGCATTTTTGAAGTGCAGTACAGACATGTAAACACCTTAAACTATTATTGTTTTGTAGTCCTTTTTGCTACATTTAGCGACAGGACACACACAGGGCAGTTGTCAATCATTTAACGACAAAAAAATGAGAACGGTTTCAAGCAATAGAGCTCATTTTTGGTATGAGTAGAAAAGGATGACTATGCTGAAAATTCTCACACAGTAGAAAAAAATACGGGTTTCCTTAATTTAAGCAAAATCAATTAACGAGTCCATTGAACTTATATTATGTGAAGCTGACTTAAAACAGCTTGCGTAACTTATAAAATTAGGTTAGAACATGATAAACTTAGTTTAATAAGTTACAATGTCCTAAAAACATGCTGTCAGGACTAATCATATATGGATATATTTACAGTGCACTAGTCCTTACTGCGTGCTGTCATCAAGTACAAGTTTTTCACGGGGGCATGAATGAAAAGTAAGTGAATGAAATGGCAGAGGTGGTCTATTGCTTAAGAATTTGTATGTACTGTTGTTTATTTGCACATAGTGTGAGAAATTAACTGCAGTTGATCTTGTAGCAAAATGAAAAACAAAAAGCCCAATATCACATATGGTGACGGAAAAAACTATTGTTGCATGAAACGGCTGAGGAAACTAGCGTTGAATGGTTAGATAATGATGTTAATCGAGCTATGTTCTCATTCAGTCATTGATTTTTAGCTTAGTCCCATTATTAAAATGGGGTTGCCACAGCAGAATAAACCACCAATTTATCCAGCGTATGTTTTACACAGCGAATGCCCTTTCAGACGCAACCAATCACTGGGAAATATCCATACACTCTCATTCACACACACACACTCACACTCTACGGTCAATTTCAGCATAACCAATTCGCCTGTACCACACATCTTTGGACTCGTGGGGAAAACCAGAGCACCCGGAGGAAACTCGTGAACACGGAGAAAACATGCAAACTCCACACAGAAATGCCAACTGACTCAGCTGAGTCTCGAACTAGTGACCTTCTTGGTGTGAGGCGAATGTAGTACCCATTAAGCCACTGCGTCAATCTCGAACTATGTACTATAACATGTAAAATAGATACTACATGTAATAGAAAATATTAAAAGAACATTCAAAAAGCAACACCTTAATCATATTATTGTCTTATTCAGATCAGGGCAAATAATTAGATTACTGATGTTCATGTAAACGATCAATGAAGTGGGTTAGGAGTGTCACTTGGAGATTTCCAAAAATCAATTAAACTATTAGAAACACCATTTTTACCTATAACGTAAAAGTTCTTTTTTAAACTGTATGCAAATACAAAGTCAACAGCCTTTCGATTTTTTTTCTCCCTATTGGATTGCGAGATCTGTGGTGATCATCCTAAATTAGGACCCAGCAATACCGCCATTTGCAGCAAATACATTTTACAGCACCATGTTAAACTTTCCGAAACTCATGTATTTAAATGCAGGTGAGGTCATAAATGAATGTGGAGGATGATCTCAGAGTGGACGTCTTCATAATGAACATAGTACTCTTCGTAGTGAACTTTAGTTCGTCAAACAGTTAGATCGCTCCATGCAAATACCCTAGAGCAGGTGCTAACCAATCACATTTACGCAACAATGGGAAAGCAATGCGATTGGCTGTTGTCCTTTGTGAAGTGTAGATGCTGACGTGTATTGAGAATGAACCGTGAAAAGCACAGCAGCGCAGGTGTGGCAAACTTTGAAGCATGTGTAAATATCATCCCAGGTGAATGTGGTGAAGATATGCAACAAGGCGACATCGTAACTAAGCCAGTAGTCATGGAAAAGGCCAGACTTGAGCAAGATTTTAAGCAGCTTTCTTGCCCACACTATCATAGCGGTAAAATATGCATCTGAACCATAGATCTAAACAGGATTCTGACAGTTGTTGGCTTATAACTAGGGCCAGACGAAATCTGCGGACATTTTTTTGCCATTTCCGTGGAGAATTTTGATAAAAATGTGTGGATTTCTGCTGATTTATTTTAGGAGTATCGTAACTAAAACCTTAATATGTGAAATAAAAATTATATTTTAAAGTTTTATTCAATGTTTGCTATACAAATGCAATTAGATCCACAATATTTAGTAAACAAAGCAAGTCTGTCATATATTATTTCTACCAAAAGACAGAAAAAATTACTCTACACACTGCATTGTACATTAATCAGATGAACATTTTCATATTATTACATTAATAATATCACTGTAATTATTTTAAAAATTTAATAAATATAGATTTACACACATTTACTCATGTAAATTAACAGAATTAATGATGGACTAAAAATCTGCGCAAATCTGTGGAAAACCTGTAGAATTCTGTGCGTGCAGATTCCGTGTGGGCCTACTAATAGCCTTTGTCTTTGTGCATTATGTTGTTATGAATCAGTGTTCAGTTACAATCTCAGAAAAACGTGCAGTAATCAGCGTGTTGACTGCATTTATTTAGCACTAATACTAGCCTGTGCTAATGTAAGTCAACTTCCAAAAAAATCTGAAATCGTTCAGCCCCTAACACACACACACACACACACACACACACACACACACACACACACACACACACACACACACACACACACACACACACACACACACACACACACACACACACTAGTAAAGACAAGGTGGTCAGACTGGTTGGATTATATGAATGAGTAAAATCAGGTCTGTGCTGTTTTCATTAGCTTTTGTGTTGCTAATTCATGTTTTTAGAATCACTTTATTGCTTCCCTCCACAAATCTCCTTTCTACCAAGTCAGTGGCTTTACTTGATTTATTTTGAAATATTCTTTTTTTAACATTAGATTCAAAATTAAGCACAATTTACTATAGTCTTACTATTATTTTCTTTTTATTAACTGTAATAGTAGACATGTTCAATTTGTCATGCTTTTAGATGGGACAGTAGAGATATGACAGAAAGCTGGGGTAGAGAGAAGGGAATGTAATCAGTAAAAGATCGCAATACAGCAACATGTTCGATGTAAATATAACCACAAGCCTATCAGTATTTACAGAAATTATATATTTTTGAAATCATATATGAATGACTTAGGAAGTAGTATGCTGACATTTAAAGGGACATATTTTACATTTTATATTAAATAACTGCATTTTCAGTGCCAGTCTGGGAACAACTTGAATTTAACACAAAAAATATGACCTTCCTTGAAATCTAAGGTGTCTACAAAAGACATCTCAAAAGTATGTGACATTTATGCACTCCCATGAGCCTCTCCTCTGATCTATGATGAATACTTGAAATGTTCAGAATAATGCAGAAAGAGCTGTTTTGTACTGTAATGTTAATGTATGGATGTGTGTACACCAGGTAGTTGAAAACAAGACCAGCCTATTAAAGGGATAGTTCACCAAAAATTAATGTTTTGCCATCATTTACTCATCCTACACCTATTCCAAACCTGTTTGACATTCTTTACTCTGTTGAACACTAAAGGAAGACACAATATCCTGAAGAATGTTGGAAGATGCACCCATAGACTTCCATAGTATTTTATTCCAACTATGAATGTCAGTGACTGGTGCTTTCCAATAACATTCTTCAGAATATCTTCTATTCATCAGAAATAGAAATGTGAACAACTTGAGTGTGAGTAATTGTTGAGGAATGTATTTATTTGTTTGGATGGATTATATCATAAAAAAAACACATTAGCTTTGAGCATTGACATGCTGCTGTGGTGTACATGAGACTGACTAAAAATGTAAGTAGAGTGTAAAGTGATATTGGCTTCTCCATTTTTTCCTTTGCTGTGATTGGTGGTCGGAGATCTAC
Organism: Danio rerio; assembly: GCF_052040795.2. Taxonomy (NCBI): domain Eukaryota; kingdom Metazoa; phylum Chordata; class Actinopteri; order Cypriniformes; family Danionidae; genus Danio; species Danio rerio. The sequence goes on from NC_141035.1 coordinate 28,117,590, forward strand.
TTACCACTACATGGTGGAAAAGGAGTTCCCAAGAATGAATGATCTTCTGATTGATCACCATATCTAAGAAGTCATATATGAAGTATCCTAAAACATAAAGAAGCATATTAGCACTATATTTCTGTTCTCTACCCCCATCTTTCACTTTACAGTAGGGCGGCACGATTCTGGCTAAAATCAGGACTTTTTTGGTTTCAATATTTTTATTATTAGAAATTTTCACAGACATTCACTTGAAAATACACCTTTTTTTAAACATAAACATAAAACTTGCATTCTTACAATTAGACATTGAAAAAGAAAATAAATATAAAAAACAACAAATAACACTCATAAAAATAATAATTAAACAAAAAATAAATAAAATAAACATGCATTCCCCCAACCAACAACCCACCAGTGTTATCCAACAATAAACGTAGGTACTAAAGGCATAGCAAACATTTATTCACAAATTTGTAAAAAGGAAATAAAAGGGGACCAATTTTTTCAAATAATAAAATTTTGTCTATGAGAATATATCAGATTTTTTCCAGATGTAATGTACCTGTTAACTCTGCAGCCATAATATAAGAGTTGGAACTTCTTTTTTTCTTCCAAAACAACCCATATGAAACAAACTGTTGTTGTACCCGTGTAAGTCTCAAAAATTCTTCAGAACCTCCAAATTTAATTAGTGTAGGATCTGGTTCAATCGGAATGTCTAATGTAGGGATGCAACAATACAGTTAGCTCACGGTTCAATACATACCTTGGTTTTTTAACATGGTTTTCGGTTCGGTTCTCATTGCTTGACGTGTTTTTTTTTTTATTATATAGGCAATAGGAACAGTGAAAGGTTAAGGAGAAAAAAAATTAAATAAAAACGATTTATTCCAATACTCATTTTGTTTTGCTTAATAGCCAAGAAAAGTAAACTAGTTCCTAGTGTATTGTATATAAAAAATATATATGTATTGTAAACACTGAAATCTCACAGTGGCTGGTAGCCCATGTACAGACTGGGGAACACATAAAATCCTACACTTTGATAATAAACATACATGTGAAGCTAATAAAGATAAAATGGCTATTTCAAATAAAAAAAATGTTGTCTTTAAGCAAACATAAATATACCATCTTGTCTCGGTGCTGAAAAAATGCAAGACTTTGGTCTGTAACGTGGATCGAGTGCTTTTACAAAATGACAAAAGCCCACATCTCCAATCACCAAAAACGGCTGCAAATCTTTAGCAATAAACACCCGCATTGCCTGTTTTTTTTTGTGTGTGTCTCTCAGAACCAGTTGGGTAGATTCAGCGAAGGATTGTTGCTATTTGGAGGACTATATTACCTTCTCTGCTATTCTGCCTTCAGACAGTGATATTGCTGGGTAATGGCGCTGCAGATATGCAGTCATGGTTATACGTGTAACACTATCCTTGCACACAGTTATTTTTTGTTCACCGTTTTTTCTTTTATTGGCATTAGACTTACCGGCAAAACTGAAATGTCCACACGATGTTAGAGCGTGGAATTATGATCAAGCGCCCCCTAACTTTAGAGCATAGTGATTGGATATACTTGTGGGGAGCTCATGGATTTAGAGGCACACACAGTCAATTCGGGGAGACATAAAACTTACATAAATTATTTAAACGCAAAACCGAAATTCACAAGCGCGCATTGAACCGTGGAGGTCGTACCGTACGGTTCAATATTATATTAAGAACCATGGCATCCCTAGTCTAATGTAACTAAAATCAGAATTTTTTTTTTTTTTGCTTAAAATCAAGATGTAAGATGTAAAATAAAGGTTAATACAAGTAGGTTATTGTTATTATTTCTCAAACATATGGTAAAACAATAATGATAATGTCACAGCTGCTGTCCCTTTGAGAAAAAATAAAACATACATGCAAATCATACTTTCCGCAGGGCTCCCAAGCAATCGGTCTGTGCACCAATCTGAACGTTATTTACAACTTTATCACCTGTTATTTACAGCCTATACGGAATCTGTTCACTAAATAGACATCATTGGCGGACACACACGTGTCCTCTCAGTACTATACAAACAATGTGTCGGCTCATGCGTGATTTTGCATCACTAAGACAGAAATGACATTTTGGGATGAATTATACCTTATAAATGCAGTATGTAACACTTTAACACCATTTGGAGGTGTCCATGTTGCTGAGCAGCGTATATAAAACAATGTGAAGACTTGTGCGTCTGCCTTTACACTTCTCTCCTGACCTTGAAAAAATAATTTACAAAAAAGCAGAATTAAGATCGCGTGTGGGGTCGAATCGAGATTGTGATCTTTTTTCGATTAATCGTGCAGCCGTACTTTACATAGAACTAATGTTATTTTTATTATATGAGCAAAAGGTGAAAAGCCGTCTTCAAGAGTCAATGGATGAAAGTAATAAAGCTTTGGTTTTGTTAATATTATTAAATATATATATATTAAATACAGTTTTTTCACTATCACTATCATACATTCTTACCATGATTTTCAGATTAAATAATTCAGGGTAACAATATTTAGCTCTTGTCAGGCATATTTAGATCAAGAATCATTTGATGGCATGTTATATGCAAGGTTTATAACTGACATCTATTTGACGACATTTTGATTTCCCTCTTGAAATTTATTTAAAACAATAAATACAGCTTGCATACAAGTTCTATCTATAAAATCACTTTTGTAAATCTAAGTTGATGCTGGCACCGAAATGTCTTTGACCCAAGTATTCAAACTGTTAGATTAGATTAGATTAGATTCAACTTTATGGTCATTACACATGTACAAGTACAAGGCAACGAAATACAGTTTAGGTCTAACCAGGAGTGCAATAGCAGCAAGTGCAGGATATAGGTACTGGATAAGTTATAAAGTGCAATTATAGAAAAACTATAATGATATTTACAAATGGATGTACTATGAACTTTATATACAGGTTATATTAACTATGAACAGAGATTAACAATAGACGAACATATGTACAGGTTGCTATTTATTAGAAGTGTGCAGAAGGATATGAACAATTATAAATGTATATGTACGGTGGGTATGTACAATTCAAAATGAATTGAATGAGTCAGTGCAATGTAGTGCGATGAATGTGCAATTTTTAAATATTAATATTAAATAATTTTGTGATTATGGAAAGTGTAAGTTATGAGGAGAGTGTGGGGGTGTATGAGGGGGGCTACTGTTACGGGTAGTTGTACTGTGCATGTGTGAAGTCTTTTTCTCTCTCTCGTTCTCAATTATTCGCAGGTGTAGCGGATTACAATGGATCGTGATTGGTGCTTGGATTGGCAGTGGCCATATTTAAAACACCAGCAAACAACTCAGCCCTCCACTCTCTCTCTCAATTCCCGCTCATTATTCTTTGTGGAGATGTTGATATTGAATAATGAAAATTGAGCGACTGTTGCTGATGACTCTTGTTGGCGTTTTGTGAGATGCCGATGTAAAGTTGTACATTTCAACCGGAGAAACACGGTTTTCTGTCTCCATGTCTGGCTTGGAGCATGGAGGTTTGGTGCCTTCTGTTAAATTTTTTTGTTTTCTCCTGTGTTGTTAGTAGGGAGGCAAGTTTTCCGTATTTTATTTTTTAATTTATTTTCCAGGGAAGTCTTCTCTAATTTAGTTAGTTTAGTTTATTGGTTTATTATTTTGTCTCAACCCCTCCCGATGTTATTTTGCTCCTTATCTTTTGTAAATAAACAATACTTTCTTGTTAATTCTCAGTGGTTTGTGTTTTGGTTTATATCTTGGGAAGAGAGAGACGCAGGCACCAGATATTATATTTTTAATTACTGTTATCTTGTTAAGTTTTTGGTTTCATTTCTTTTTAAGGGTTTTTTATTTTTTCATAACAAAACACATGGGCTATTCGGACTTCTGAGTTGATGCACTCTACAGTCTTTATTCTCTGCAATGATAATAAAGTCAAATAAAATCTAATTTAATTTCTCAAACAAATCATTCCACAGGTTTTTCAAGCAACTGATCCCATGACAACAATTGTGTTGGTTACCAAGATGTCATTTCCAGAGGTCTATTTATATCTATCTCCCGATATGAGGGGTTTCCATGGAGACTGCATTTTAGAGCAGGTCATCAACAAATGAAGCTCTATATATGGGAGCTCATTAATATGAATGTACTCATCAGAATTTTTAATATACACACCCAATTCTATTAGTTTAACTCTTAATACACTTGTATCAGTGTTGTACTACATCAGTACTGCTATGCTTTTAAAAACAAAAATTAAAAACAAATATTTTATTGGGGGAAAAAAAATTCTCAATGTTTTTTTGTCTTGATTTTCTTCAGCTTTAAGACCTTTTTAGAGCAACCATTATTATACACTGAGAGATGCACAAGTCAGATCCGGTTTATGAGTTTTCACCAAGCAGAAATAGCAGATCTGAGATCATTTTAACAGGGAAAACATACATAATTTGTATTTAAAAAAAAAAAAAAAAAAGTACAAAATTAAAGGCCCATTCATAAAGAGTCATGTGATTCATGGCAGCAGCACTGGTGCCTGGGACGGATCATAAAGCCGGCTATTGATTCTATAACTACTGCTAACCACTCTGCCAAATGCATGTGGGATTCCTCCAAGAATTCAAAATATCTCTGGCATTTGGCATTTTATGAGGGAATTATCGACTTAACGCTTGAAATAAAACATTCCAGTGAAGTGTGCAATGCTGACGCAAACCAACGGATGGGCTACAGTAGCAGAAGACCACACCGGGTGCCACTCCTGTCAGCTAAAAACAGGAAACTGACGCTACAATTCGCACAGGCTCACCAAAATTAGACAATAAAGGATAGGAAAAACATTGCCTGGTTTGATGAGTCTCGATTTCTGCTGCAACATTCAGATGGTAGGGTCAGAATTTAGAATTAACAACATGACAGCATGAATCTATCCTGCCTTGTATCAATGGTTCAGGCTGGTGGTGGTGGTGTAATGGTGTGGGTGATATTGTCTTGGCACAATTTGGGCCCATAAGTACCAATTGAGCATCATGTCATTGCCAAAGCATACCAGAGTATTGTTGCTGACCATGTGCATCCGTTTATGACCACAGTTAACTCCTCTTTATATCTTTTATACACACACATATATATATATATATATATATATATATATATATATATATATACACACACACACACACAAACATGCACACTTTAATAAAATCAGGTGGTTTTAAGAGTTTCTTTCTACTGTTAAACACAAGATATTTTGAAGAAAAGTGAAAACCTGTAACCATTGAACACCATGGTAGAAAAAACAAATACTATACCAGCTTTCTTAATAATAATAAACTAAAAAAATAGAAGTAAAGGGTGAGAAAATTATGACTGAATTCATTTTTGACTCAACTATCTCTAGAAGACACTTTAGCACATGACAGAAGAGAGCGTGGTTTGAAACACAAACATCAGCGTGATACTATAAAGAAATCAGATAAATAACACCGTAAAAAACTCTTTTTTTTTATAAGGATACTTTAAATACTCACCGATTGACACAGATACAAGGGCGTGGGAGAAAACGGAGTGTGTTTCTATCAAATCCTCAGCCATCTGGGGATGCATGCAAAAACTACAAACACATAATAATCAGAACATGGCGTTACAATGAAAATGCAACACAAAAATTTGATTAATCAGCAAGTTTACTTAAACATGAAACATATAAATCCTCAAGTGATATAATCCGCACGTGTCATGTAAAGCGTAACAAGCGGCTGTCTTGTTATAACTACTAAGTTACATCCGTTAAAAATAAAGAGGACAGCAGCTCCAAAAGATCTTGGATAAAATATCTGATAAAGGCATCGAGCAAAGAGTGAATTGGGTGTGTTTGTTCCCCATGCACATGTGAGGGAATTTCTGACACTCACCAAAGCACGGACCACACTCCAGTAATGAGGCTGTGCACGAAAGACGTGGAGATGTTGTTCCATTTCCAAGCGTTCCTCCGAGCCGTCTCGGGGATAGGAAGTTTGCCCAATCCGTAGTTTACTAATTTGAAAAATCCCACCGAGGATCCAGTGGTTAAAATCACCGAGTTCAACTCCATATTTTGAGCGCGCGCTTGTTTTCTACTCGAGTCTCTGGTGCGCGTCTACAGCTGAATAAACCCGCTAACGTGACGTTTGATCTGCTATTTAATCATAAATGACATCCCGAGGGTCGGTCTTTATTTCATCTTCACTTTCAGTAATCCAAACATTCACGACTATGTTATCTTAGTCCTCGTATAATTCAAATTTCTCGAGTATTCTATGTTTGTTTGTTAAATAAAAAACTACGCTTTTCGTGTCAGTCTTCGGATTGTTCGCTCGGCTGTAAAGCTAAGAAGACACTGTCGACTCAATTACGAGTGGCAAATCCATAAATTAGTCGCTAACGTGTGCGTTACAAAATCCTGACGCTTGTGTAACTTTTTCTCTTTTACAATAACCAAACAAGAGAATCCCCGCCCAATCATCTTGAGGCGCGGCTGAGCAAATGGGAGTCTCGGGCGTGTTTTTTTCTGCACGTCTAGTCCCGCCTCCTCATGTCAAAGGGGAGTTGTGGGAAATGTAGTGTAGGCGAGGCTTTCATAACCTGCTTGTGAAAGAAGATGATAACCTTCAGTATAAATAAGTGTTCAGTAGACAGATTAAAATTGACTTAAGCATTGTACTGTACATTATACTAATAAGCATTATACTCCATCATACTGTACGTCTGAAAAAAATCTGTGAATTATTTTCGCCTATTTACACAAATCTGACTGATCTGACTGTGAACAACTTGACATTTCAAAATCTAATCAAATGAGGAAGACATCAACATTACCTTGAACAATCAAGTGAGGAGAGATTGGTAGCATCAGTTTTTCAACATCAACTGCTGTAGCTGCAAAAAAGATAAATATAATAAGAGTAAAATAAGACTTAACATTTAATAATCTAAATCTATGGTACAACCATACCAATCTGTATGGGGTTCAAATAAATTTGTATACAAATCATTCCCTACACCTGAACACCAAAAATAAAATGTACAATTAATGATACACTATACAATAAGCTCATTAACCAGTGAGAAATAGACAATTAATATGTATTATGTTAATATTAACGTTAGCTTAAAAGACATCAACTGAATTTTATTATCAGCTCAATTTAATAAAACAGTTTAGACTTGTTTCATTGTGAGTTAAGTTTAAATAACTAACTTACAGTTAACAAATTTAAACATAATGATAACTTAGTCATAATGACTTTTATAAATAAATCTGCCATGAGGACAAGGGTGTAGATTTAGTTTTGATATTGGTGAGGATATAACTTCACATTTAAATTGTAAAATTAAAGAATTGTCTGACAAAAAGGTGGTTCATTAAAGACTTCTGTTTTCTGAGGGCTTATTTGAGCATGATCACTTACCACCACATCTGAACACATTTTTGCAAGTATAATATTGCCATTTATGTCTCCATATTTATGCACTTTAGGCTAAAAGATGACTTTACATGTCCATGTTCTTTTCCTTCTCTGAGCGTGCAAACAGTTCTATTTCACACAAAAAAAATTTAAAAAATAAATAAACCAAATACAATTAGAAATAAATTAGACATTTTACCACAAGATTCTGTATGTAACACTGATCCTGTAAGTCTTCTACATCGACTTGTTCATTTTCTGATGATTTTTGGTTGTAGGGTTGATTTTTTATTCATTTTACAAAATATTTAACTTTGATGAATGTATAATTCTTTTTCTTTTTCTTTTTTATTGTCAAACTGGCAATAATACACTCAAAAATGCCTTAAAGTTGATAATTTTTTATGGGAAGTTTCACATACAAGACAATTTTTTCTGTAAATATTTTAAAATAATTTCTAATTCTTTGACCTCAATTACAAGAAACCCATTGGGAGACATATATCATTATTATTATTATTATTATTATTATTATTATTATTATTATTATTATTATTATTATTATTATTATTATTATTATTATTATTATCATCATTATTATTATTATTATTATTATTATTATTATTATCATGTTTTGCATCACTGATGTTAAGTTTTGTATGCCTGTAACATATCATCATATAATCCTATATGCTTGTCAGTTATATGCTTTGAAAAAAAATTTACACAGTTCACGTGGCTTGGAAAGCACAGTCATCATTTCTGGTGTCGTACGACATCTTGTGGTTCATAATGCAGGATTAGCCGCAGCTGTTTTGCAGTTCTTCAAAAACATACACTTGAGGTGTGGCTGAAACCACGTTTATGCATAGTCCATGCGGTAAATAGATTGGTCAAAATTGTGTCATTATTCACTTGCTCTCCAATCCTGCGAATACAGAAACAATAAACGAGAAATAGCTAAAGCTTTTTAATGTTTTTCAGCCTTAAAAAGAAAGTCAGTGGCAACCAAACTAGTTTGCCAAAAATGCGGCCTACTGTTGTGATCTGCTGAATTCCAGTATGGTTTAGAACAACATACGGGTGATTATTATCGCATTGTAATTTTTGGTGAACTGTCCCTTTAAGAAACATTCCCAGCAAGATTTCTGATCCCTTGTGTGATTAGATCTACTGTACAGATTACTGGGTATATTTACTTACAAATTACAACTTGTAGTCTATTACGACTGCTGGATTAAAGCAGTTTCAATTTATTAGAACTTTATCTAGCTAAGTTGTGCTGGATGCCTTTATTTAATACCCTAATTTAAAAAAGAAACCAGTATCCTCTCTTATATTTCTTACCTAGATTTTTGTTATAGGACCATCTTTTATATTGTCTTTCAATGAATAATTTATACCTTACCACAGGTTTCTTGATGGGTTAATGAAGCCAATGTCCACTCCAGGAAGAAAATTAATAAAAAAAACACTTTTATTAATAAAATAAATCCAGTGAAAAAGATGAATGAAACAAAGACCTGTACAAGAACAAAACATATCCCTTACTGAGTTGAGATTAAAGGGCCCAAGCATACAGAAATCTAAGCGCACTGCTGGTCTGTATATGTCCCAGCCTTTTATTTTCAAGTCTTTTGAATACAGGTGTGCCTTTAATGTTATAATCAATCTTTGCTACACTTGAGTATATCTCAAAAATGTTAACACAGAGAAAAAATCCTTTTTGTTCTGAATAAATTCATATAGCAATAATCAATGTTTGATATACTCGAGTATGTCTCAAAAGTCTGATATATCTCAAAAGTCTGGCTTACCTGAGTAGCCTATATCTCAAAAGGATAATTGTGGAGCTTATAACTCTCTAGGGTGATACATTTTATTAAAAAATATAGCAAAGTGTCTCTTCTACATCAGCTTTTGGGCAGTCTTTCAGGGGTCTTGTCCTCCAAGGCAAAGAATATTAATTCCTCTGAAGATAACGCTCCCAAGCTTTCTGTTGATTAGAAGTGTCATCTGGACCATTTCTTCCTTTATTGTCAGCTGAAGACTGACCCACTTCAGTATATCATCCTTGACCTCTTTGAGCTCTGTGTCAAAAGCGTCTCTTGTCATTGCTTATAGCTATGTAAAGTTTTGTGTCTTTTAAAATTAATGTCATTAAACAGACAAAACAATGTTGAGCTGCTTTCACACAATCTACATTGTAAAAGCGCAATAGAAAAGATTTATTGAATTGAATTGAACTGCTACATGCTAGGAAGTGTAGTTAGTCTCCCAATATTGTTTAACCTACACATTTTAGGTAATGCATTCTGACTTTTGAATCCCTTTTATATTTCATTACTAAATAAACAGCTTAATATATTTTACAGGTAAATTAATTACACAGTAAAGTAGGCAATAGTTATTTTAAGAAAAATATAATGTTTCATACACACAAAAAAACTAAATATATAAATTATATTAAATGTTGTAGTTTGAAGCATTTTAACCTGTTTATTAAGTCTTTTAAAACATTTTCTTATTTGTTTACACACATAAACTAATTAATTATGATCTTATAAAAAGGAGTAGTAATCTTCAAATAGCTTTCTTTTATAGCAAGATATTATTAATAATACACATCAGAAACAAAAGAGGGGAATCACTTTACAGAGCTCTTTACATTAACAGCGTCGCGTGCTCTGATTGGCTGAGAGCCGCCGTCGCTGCTGTGTCATGATGAGCTGGTTTCACAAAGAGTTATCCTCTCAATGGGCTGCAAAGAAACCGACTGACAGCAGTTTGAAAACCGGAGGATTTTATCTGGACAGGTAAGAGAGTAGAGAAATTGTTGGGAAATTACAAGTAATAAAAAGTAAAATAAGGGGAAAGTAGCATATCGTTTACGAAAACGAACTCTGTATTTTATATAACTTTAGTAGGCTAATGCAAACATGATTTGGGTGCATTTACTTCTGTTTGAATCACCACAGTTTTACTACAAATATCATGGTTAAATATGGCTAGTGTTGCAAAATCATTTAGGTTACCATGGTCGTCCATGGAAAGAAACACAGTTAATTGCCAGCGGCGTTAACATTCATCTGAGCTCAAGGTGTATTAATCTGTGATAGCTGTGACTTTACAAAGCGTCTTTTTTTAAGCTATCAATGAATGTATTAATCTTGCGTTTGTATTTTGGATAACCGCGTTTAAACATACAAATCTTGTTTTACAGATAGCCCAAGTGACAAGTTCAGTCCTATTTCTCCAATTTAGTATAAGGTAAACATCATTGGGAGTGGTTTGACTAGACGTGCTTTGCTACAATGGTAGGCTAATAGCCTACCTAGTGTTGTCTGAAATACATCTTTTGGAGACAAACATTGGCAACTTTGTGTTTCTTCATTATATGTCAACAGCTTATAAACCAATGGAGGCAAAACAGTGTAAAGAGGTCACGGAGATGGTGTGTTTGGAGTCCGATCTGCAGGATGGACAGTAAGAAGGGACTTTTATTTTACATATTTTATTACAGGATTCTTGTAATTAACTGTAGGCTACTATACTCTAACTGTTAAGCAGATAAGAAACGTTATATTGATTTATTGGTAATTCACAAAAATCATAAAAAAGTCATAGAAAAAAATAAATAATTTAATTTAAAGAAATTAATTACATTTATCCTAAATTTACTCACTTTTTATCAGTTGAACAAATGCAAGTCAATGACAATCAACACTGAGAAATAATAATAATAATAATAATAATAATTTTCCAACTTTATATAAACTTTTAAAGAATGAACAGGCTATTTCTATTTTAAAAGTTCCATCAATATCATTAAAAATATCTCCTTTTTAATCAGCTCAATGTTACATGTGTTCATCTCACAGAATGAAGGAGGTTCTGGTGGATGAGAATAAAATCCTGTTGGTGCGCAATAATGGAGAATTTACTGCTGTCGGTGGTCTTTGCTCTCATTATGGTGCTCCACTTATCAAAGGTAGGGTGTAGTCTTATTAATCACACAAGCTGTCACAAGCTGAACAGAAAAATAACCCTGCTTACTTAGGACTTTAACGTACAGAGAAAACAGGTTTTTCATTCACCTTTTACCTGTGGGATTATTAATGAGCTATCAGGTTGCTTTGCCTTTTTTCTTTCTCACTTTGCTTTTTTTACAAGTTGGAATTGAGTATGAGTGAATGACATTGTGTATTTAACAATCATAAAAGCAGTGTTATGATTGTAGGTACATTGATTGGAGACCGAGTTCGGTGCCCATTTCATGGAGCGTGTTTCAATACTAAAACTGGAGATATTGAAGAGTTTCCTGGCCTGGATTGTCTGCCTAAATTTAAAGTACGTTTGGTGATCATGGATTAAAAGTTATAGTCGACCCAGAAATTAAAGTTCACTGTTAATAACCCACCCTTTAACCATGTGAGATGTTGGTGATTTTTTTTCTGTCATGCAGGTGTGGATTTAACCAAAGCAAAATAAGTAGCCACTCAGGGCCCAAGGACATCTGAGGGCCCTTAAATAAATACCAAGAAGTATAAATTATACCTATAAATTATATATAACATTGTTTTCTAACATAATTTGTTTGACAAGGGTCTAAAAAAATTAAAGTTTAATCTTTATAACATTAAATGTATCCCCCACCATCAATCATGGAGAAGTCCAGCAGTCAAATTAGGTAAAGATTTAGTTTTAAAAACAAAATAGTTTATATATAATTTTTAGTTGTGAATTTATTTTAAGAAAACAAATCATTCAAAAACTTTTACAAGATGCCTTACATGTTGTTATTATTATTTTGCATCAAGACAAAATGTAGAAAATGAGTGACTAAGTGATATGAGAAAAAAACAGCAAAATAAATCAATTAACAAATAAATTAAAGTACAAAAGGTGCATTTTAGGACTTTTGGGACCCATGGCTGGATTTGCTTACG
>NC_141035.1:29810000-29872500 GCF_052040795.2 Danio rerio
TATATATATATATATATATATATATATATATATATATATATATATATATATATATAGTTATTAATAGTCGTATAAGTTAATAGTCGTATAAGTTAATATACACTACCGGTCAAAAGTTTGGGTTTAGTTTGTTTTTTTTGCAGTTTTTTTTGTTTAAAGAAATGTATTCTGTTCATAAAGGCTTGTTTGTTAATTGTTAAATATTTCAAAAAATTTTAAATAACTGCTTTATTATTGTATGTAGTTTTAAATGAAATTATTACTCCCCTCATTATGTCTTTTATTACTATTATCATTGATAATAATGGGTGGTGCAGTGGTTAGTGTTGCCTCACAGCAAGAAGGTCGATGGTTCAAGCCTCGGCTGGGTCAGTTGACATTTGTGTGACATTTGTGAAGTTTGCATGCTCTCCCCCTGTTGGTGTGGGTTTGCTCCGGGTGCTCCGGTGTCCCCCTAAGTCCAAAGACATGCACTAGGTGAATTGGGTATGCTAAATTGTTCGTAGTGTATGTGTATGGGTGTTTCCCAGTGATAGGTTGCATCTGGAAGGGCATTCGCTGTGTAAAACATAGGCTGGATAAGTTGGCAGTTCATTCCACTCTGGCAACCCCTTAATAAAGGGACTTAGCCGAAAAGAAAATGAATGAATGAATGAATGAATTAATTATTAAAAAAATAAATAACTAACAATAACAACAACAACAACAACAACAACAATAATAATAATAATAATAATAATAATAATAATAAGAGTGATTTCTGAAAGATCATGTGACTCTGAAGACTGGAGTAATAAAGCTGAATATTCATTTTTAAAATCACTGTAATAAATTAAAGTTAAAAGCTAAATTATAAACTACTTTTGTACAGTTATTTCACAATTTTACAATTTGTACTTTTTTATTAAATAAATGCAGCCTTGGTAACAGGAGAAGCTTATTTTAAAACATTTAAAAATCCTACTGACCCCAAACTTTTGAGCGGTGGTGTATATATAGTTTTATATATTTTAGTTAACAATTTATCAATATGACTCTTTTGTCAATTTTATTACTTTAATGTGTAAAGAAAAGTTTCAATCAAATTTATTTAAGATTTTTGTATTTAATTTTAATTACTTTTGGCAATAAATAGCAATACAATAAATGAAATAATGTTACATTTTTTCCAGTTGATTTTTATTAAAAAATTGTTTTAATAAAAAATAACTTTTTATATTTTAGTTAATAAATATACATGTATATATATATTTGTTATATATACAGTTAAAGTCAGAATTATTAGCCCCCCTGACTTATTAGCACCCCTGTTTATTTTTTTCCCCAATTTCTGTTTAATGGAGGGAAGATTTTTTCAGCACATTTCTCAAGCATAATAGTTTTAGAAACCTATTTCTAATAACTGATTAATTTCATCTTTGTCATGATGACAGTAAATTATATTTTACTTGATATTTTTCAAAACACTTCTGTACAGCTTAAAGTGACATTTAAAGGCTTAACTAGGTTAATAAGGTGAACTAGGCAGGTTAGGGTAATTAAGGAAGTTATTGTATAACGATGGTTTGTTCTGTAGACAGTCGAAAAAAAATTTGTTTAAAGGGGCTAATCATTTTGTCACAAAATTGGTTTAAAAAAAAAACTAAAAAAAAAAAAAATTTAAAAACGGCTATTATTCTTGCTGAAATAAAACAAATAAGACTTTCTCCAGAAGATATTTTGGGAAATATTAAAAAAAAAAATAAAAAATCCAAAGGGGGCTAAAAATTCTGACTTTGACTTTATATATATATATATATGTGTGTGTGTGTGTGTGTGTGTGTGTGTGTTTTATGTTGTTTTAAACGCTATATCTTATGTTTATTACAGTGTCTATTATTTTAAAGTTTATTATAAAGTCGTCATTATGTACTTAAACATTTGCCAATAACCGAAGCGTTTCCTTAGGATCAAGTCTTAAGAAATTCACCTGATTATTTTATTATACGTTACATGACTAAAATTAAATCTGTGTCAATTCATGTTTAAGTGCTCATCTTTGTGTGTTATACTGTACTTTCCAGGTGGAGATTGTGACCCACACCGGCCCCCACAGGAGACTGTGGATGGGCCCTCAGTTTCAGTTCAAGACCATCCATCCCTCAGGTCAGACCACCGTCATCTCCTCAAGCTCCTCTGTACTACAGTCGCAGGGGCCCAGCGACACCCAGCAGCCTCTTCTTGATTTCGACACAGACGACCTGGACCTGCACAGCCTCAGGTGCCGCTGCTAAACACACAGTCACACACAACACTGCTCACATTACCAGCCACCATCATCAACACCAAGTTCAAAATCTGACAGCGTAGACTCAGGTTACTAACCACAGAACGCCACTGGATACACAGATTGACCAACTTTAGAGCAGCACTCTCTGAGCAGCACACTGTGAATACTTCAACTGTCTGTCATTCCTCCATTTCTTTATTCCAGTAGTTTGTCTGTCAGTCTGTCTGTCTGTCTGTCTGTCTGTCTGTCTGTCTGTCTGTCTGTCAGTCTGACTGTCTGTCTGTCTGACTGTCTGTGTGTGTGTGTGTGTGTGTGTGTGTGTGTGTGTGTGTGTGTGTGTGTGTGTCTGTCTGTCTGTCTGTCTGTCATTTTGCCTATAGGTCTGTATTTTTTTTTTGTTATTCTGTCATTCAGTCGTTCTATTTGTCTGTCTGCCGCTCTGTCATTCTGTCTGTAGTTCTGTCATTCGGTCTGTCATTCTGTTGTCATTCTGTCATCTATCCTTCTATCTGTCCTTCTATCTATCATTCCATCCATCCATCCATCCATCTAGATATCCATCCATCCGTCCGTCAGTCTGTTAGTCCGTCTGTCTGTCCGTCTGTCCGTCTGTCCGTCTGTCTGTCTGTCTGTCTGTCTATCTATTTATCCTTCTTTCATTCTTTTGTTCTGTTTAATTTGTATCTCTATCATTCCACTTTGTTCCTGTGTTCATTCTATTTGTCATGCAGTTTGTTTAATCTACTGTTCTATCTCTAAGTCTTTCTATGTATCATATATCTGTCTGTTGTTCCGTAATTTATTCCTTTCTACTATATATATACACGCATGATCGCGTTCATCAAAATTGCTTAAACTAAGCATTCTAAAGTATGACTGTATTTCACAAGGATTCTGACACAACAACGCGAAGCAGACGCTTCTTTTGCATTTAAGGAGGAAACACGTCAAACTTAATGACACATTGGAGCGCACGTGCTGAAAGGCAGAGAAATGACAACTCGCGACTTCATCTGACACATTCTGAGTACTTGTACATGGACACCAATACTCCGATTTTAATGTGATTAAGATAATACACTTATTAAGAGTCTACAGTGTAACCAGCAATTTTTTATCTTAAAGGACCACGAGTCACAAAATGCAGAGGTTTTTCTTTCCGTTCACCATGCGTTAAAACAGAAGGCGAAAGTAAAAAATGTAACACCCCAAATTGCATGAAACTCTGGATAGCCTGGTGATGCGACATTCATTCATTAATTTTCTTGTAGGCTTAATCCCTTTTATTAACAGGGGTTGCCACAGCGGAATGAACCGCCAACTCATCCAGCAAGTTTTTTAAGCAGCGGATGCCCTTCCAGCCGCAACCCATTTCTGGGAAAGTGATGCGACATTAATTGTTTTATACTGAAACTTGCCTTCAAAAACTGCTTTCTTGGTCTTGTCCATATTTTTTTGCATGTTAAACACACGTCTACCACAACAGGTAGAAAAAAATTCAAAAAAATGCAACTGCGTTAATTGCGTAAATTTTTTTTTACGCGTTATAATATATATATATATACTGTGAGTGCCAATCTTTCATTCTATTTCTTTCTGTTTGTTATGTGTTCATTTATTTCTATGTTCGAATCATTCAATCTTCGTTTTATTACAGTTATTTTTACGTTTTTTTTCCCCTAATCACATTCTATGCGTGTGCAATACATTATGCTTTTCAAAGACTTTTATTTTTGGAGGTTTATATAGACTCTGACATTGTGGGGTTTTTGAACTATGAAACTTTAAATCCCATTTTCAAATGTGCTGTATGTGTTTCAGTCCCGAAAATGGTCTTGAAATTAGCAACCATTATCACTTAATGCTGTTGCTAATGCTACTGTTATTATTTTTTTTCAGAATTCAGCCAGTTCGTTCAGAGCCTGTTAGCATGCCTGGTTCCTCCCGCCTGGTGGCTGATCGCAGAGGCCAATCTACAGTAATAGATACCGGCTCAGGTAAGACCACTGGTCTTTTCCACTAGATCTGAAGCTCTTCAATCCAAACAACCCTTGTCAGCGTGATGAATCTGCATGTGCTTTTCACATGACTCAAGGTCCTTTTCAATCAGTTTGGCTGCGTATAATACGATTTTATGTGCTTAAGTTTCATGGTATGCTAAACAGAGACTATTGCAACCTGTCTGAAAAAAGAGAAAATAGGCTTACTCTGACCTTTGCATTAGATCAGATGGATGCTGTTTAAAGGGATTTAATCTTCTTTTTTCATTTTTCCGGTTGTCATTTTAACATAATCCAATCAAAGGAGATCTGCTTGTACTTTTTCTCCGTTTTGACTGTCTTTATATGTAGATATACAGCCTCCTAAACAAACCAAAATCTATTGAGGACTCAAAGTACAATGCAGTGTTTGCTCTTTTGCAGTCTCAGAGTGATATTCTGCTGTGTATGCTCACACATGCATGTGTACGGCACCGTCTTTCACGTTTCATTGAAATCAAACTGGCGCATTTGCAAAGCTCCACAATGCAGTTTGTCAGTAGAAGGTAGGCTGTGTTGACTGTTGTGATGTTTAGTGCTCAGCCTGTAGACACACATTAGCTGCATGGCACTGTCAGGAGTTTTCATCTTTAAGATTGCACTGACTAGCCGCCGTGTCTTTAGACATACCTGCTGTTCCTTTGCATCTACTGACTTCCTGTCAAGAAAAGTGTCTCGTCATCACCTTACGTCTAAACCCTCACCTCCAAAAGAAAGAAAGTATCTATCTTTATCACACAGCTCTCCTCCCTGTGTTTCTGTGTCTGGAGGAGAGCTGCCGGAGTCGTCTTTATGGGCCGATGCTTATCAGTCTGTGTGTGATTGCTCAGCTCTCAGGGCTTCAAGCAGTGGCGCCTCCTCTTATCAGCGCTCATCGCTTTGTCTTTATGTCTTCAAAAGAGCGCACGGCCCTGTTTGTCCCTCCGAGCACAGACGCACCTCCTCTGCCGTGATGTCTCTCTCTTTCTCTCTCTAGTCCAGGCTGTCCTGGAGGATCTAATGCCATCCTGAAGGACAACGGCTCTGCCTTGTTTGCTGTTCAGGGCCAGTTTAGACTGTCTGTCACCCATTTGCAGTTTCTTGACTGCGTGTATGGGCTTGTGTGCTCTATTTAAATGCGTGTAAGTTGCTTTTGTAAGGGAAATTAATAAGCTTAGTTGGAAGCTTAATTGAAGAAAAAGGTACTATATGTAATAAAATGTATACTGTACATATACACATATAATTAGGGACCGAGCACCGAACGGTGCAAGGCCCTATTGGAATTGCTCCGTTTCTTATTATTAGGGACCGAGCACCGAAACGGTGCGTAGGCCCTATTGGAATTGCTCCGTTTATTATTATTATTATTATTATTATTCTCCTGCGGAATGAATCGCGGTTTTGAGGGGCTAAACATGCCCGAAAACTCACGCAACTTTGCACACGCCTCAGAAGTGGCGAAAATTTACGTTTGTTATGGGCTTCGGAAGTGGGCGTGGCAAAATGACTCGACAGCGCCACCTAGAAAAATTAAACGGACGAGCCCCCGATCCACGAATCACGCACATGCACAAAAACTGGCACACACCTCAAACATGCCAAAACATACGAAAAAGTCTCTTGGAGCCATATCTCAAACCCAACAGGAAGTCGGATATTTTTAACTTCCTGCGGCGAAAAAGTGGCGTTTTTGCCATTTCCAGGCGTTGTATTTTAACGAACTCCTCCTAGGGATTTTATCCGATCGACACCAGAATTGGGTTTTGTCATCTAAAGGCCTTGGCGATGTTAAATTGCGAAGCTTTAGAGTTTTCGTCAATGGGCGTGTCCGTGGCGGCCTCGCAAACTTTGACGATTCGCCACAAAAGAGGAAGTAGTTATAACTCAGGCATGCATTATCAGATCTGCCTCAAAATTCACACGCTTGATAAGAGTCCTGACCTGAACACGTTTACATGCCGCTATCCAGATACAGTTACAGCGCCACCTGCTGGCCACAGGAAATGACATGATTTACGGAGTTATAAACTCCTCCCACAAATTTTATCGTATCAACACCAAAATTGAGTGGTGTTATCTGAAAGCTCTAGCGATGTTATATTGTGAAGATCTAGAGTTTTCGCAGAGGGGTGTGTCCGTGGCGGTATGACAAACCTCAACGCTTCGCCATGGAACAGGAAGTCCTTATAACACAACCACACAATGTCCGATTTGCCTGAAACTTCACATGGTTGATAAACGTCATCTCTTGAACACATCCACATAACAATATTGAAGTGGGCGTGGCAAAATGACTCGACAGCGCCACCTAGAAAAATTAAACGGACGAGCCCCCGATCTACGAATCACGCACATGCACAAAAATTGGCACACACCTCAAACATGGCAAAACATACGAAAAAGTCTCTTGGAGCCATATCTCAAACCCAACAGGAAGTTGGATATTTTTTACTTCCTGTGGCGAAAAAGTGGCTCTTTTGCCATTTTCAGGCGTTGTATTTTAACAAACTCCTCCTAGGGATTTTATCTGATAATTACCAAAATTGGGTTTTGTCATCTTAAAGCCTTGGTGATGTTAAATTGCGAAGCTTTAGAGTTTTCATAGATGGGCGTATCCGTGGCGGCCTCGCAAACTTTGATGATTCGCCACAAAACAGGAAGTCTTTATAACTCAGGCATGCATTATTCGATCTGCCTCAAAATTCACACATTTAATAACAGTCCTGACCTGATCAGGTTTACGTGCCGATATCTAGTTACAGTTATAGCGCCACCTGCTGGCCACAGGAAATTACATGTTTGACACTGTAACAAACTCCTTCCACAAACTTTCCCGTATCAGCACCAAAATAGAGTGGTGTCATCTGAAAGCTCTAGCGATGATATATTGTGAAGATCTAGAGTTTTTGCAGAAGGGCGTGTCTGTGGTGGCATGACAAACCTCAACGCTTCGCCATGGAACAGGAATTTCTTATAACTCAACCACACAATGTCCGATCTGCCTGAAACTTCACATGGTTGATAAAAGTCCGCTCCTGAACACATCCACATAACAATATTGAGTCAGTCATAATGCCACCTGCTGGCAGAAGGTAGTTTGGCTTATAACTCAGCCACACAATGTCCCATGTGCCTGAAACTTCACATGGTTGATAAGATTCCTCTCCTGAAGACATCTACATGCCAATCTTAAGTCACAGTTATAGCGCCACCTGCTGACAGGAGGAAGTTTGGCATAAATCTGTGATTTTCTTAGATCTTTTTTTATATATTGGCTTAAATTATTATTGTTCGCTGTTCTCTGTCATCGTAAGGTCACCGGGCGGCGGTGAGCCCGGGTGCGAGGTCCCTATCATCGCTGCTTGCAGCTTTAATTCTTCTTCTTCTTCTTCTTCTTCTTCCGCGGAATGAATCGCGGTTTTGAGGGGCTAAACATGCCCGAAAACTCACGAAACTTCGCACACGCCTCAGAAGTGGTGAAAATTTACGTTTATTATGGGTCTCGGAAAGGGGTGTGGCAAAATGACTCGACAGCGCCACCTAGAAAATTTAAACTGACGAGCCCCCGATCCACGAATCACGCAAATGCACGAAAATTGGCACACACCTCAAACACGCCAAAACATACGAAAAAGTCTCTTGGAGCCATATCTCAAACCCAACAGGAAGTCGGATATTTTTAACTTCCTGCGGCGAAAAAGTGTCATTTTTGCCATTTCTAGCCGTTGTATTTTAACGAAC
The DNA here is from genome assembly GCF_052040795.2 of Danio rerio. Lineage (NCBI taxonomy): Eukaryota > Metazoa > Chordata > Actinopteri > Cypriniformes > Danionidae > Danio > Danio rerio. The sequence goes on from NC_141035.1 coordinate 29,818,032, forward strand.
TCCTCCTAGAGATTTTATCCGATTGACACCAAAATTGGGTTTTGTCATCTAAAGGCCTTGGCGATGTTAAATTGCGAAGCTTTAGAGTTTTCGTCGATGGGCGTGTCCGTGGCGGCCTCGCAAACTTTGACGATTCGCCACAAAACAGGAAGTCGTTATAACTCAGGCATGCATTATCCGATCTGCCTCAAAATTCACACGTTTGATAAGAGTCCTGACCTGAACAAGTTTACATGCCGATATCCAGATACAGTTATAGTGCCACCTGCTGGCCACAGGAAATGACATGTTTTACATCGTAACAAACTCCTCCCACAAATTTTTTCGTATCAGCACCAAATTTGGGTTGTGTTATCTGAAAGCTCTAGCGATGATATATTGTGAAGATCTAGAGTTTTCGGAGAGGGGCGTGTCCGTGGCGGCATGACAAACCTCAACGCTTCGCCATGGAACAGGAAGTCCTTATATCTCAAGCACACAATGTCCGATCTGCCTGAAACTTCACATGGTTGATAAAAGTCCTCTCCTGAACACATCCTCATAACAATAATGAAATGGGTGTGGCAAAATGACTCGACAGCGCCACCTATAAAAATTAAACGGACGAGCCCCTGATCTACGAATCACGCACATGCATGAAAATTGGCACACACCTTAAACACGCCAAAACATACGAAAAAGTCTCTTGGAGCCATATCTCAAACCAAACAGGAAGTCGGATATTTTTAACTTCCTGCGGCAAATAAGTGGCATTTTTGCCATTTCCAGGCTTTGTATCTTAACGAACTCCTCCTAGGGATTTTATCCTATCGACACCAAAATTGGGTTTTGTCATCTAAAGGCCTTGGCGATGTTAAATTGCGAAGCTTTAGAGTTTTCGTTGATGGGCGTGTCCGTGGCGGCCTCGCAAACTTTGACGATTTGCCACAAAACCGGAAGTCATTATAACTCAGGCATGCATTATCCGATCTGCCTCAAAATTCACATGTTTAATATAAGTCCAGACCAGAACAAGTTTACATGCCGATATCCAGATACAGTTATAGCGCCCGCTGGCCACAGAAAATGTCATGATTTACAAAGTAATAAACTCATCCCACAAATTTTTTCATATCAGCGCCAAATTTGGGTGGTTGTGTATCTGAAAGCTCAAGCGATGATATATTGTGAAGATCTAGAGTTTTCGCAGAGGGGCGTGTCTGTGGTGGCATGACAAACCTCAACGCTTCGCCATGAAAAAGGAAGTCCTTATAACTCAACCACACAATGTCTGATATGCCTGAAACTTCACAGGATTGATAAAAGTCCTCTCCTGAAGACATCTACATGCCAATATTGAGTCACAGTCATAGCGCCACCTGCTGGCAGAAGGTAGTTTGGCTCATAACTCAGCCACACAATGTCCGATCTGCCTGAAAGTTCACATGGTTGATAAAAGTCTTCTCCTGAACATATCTACATAACAATATTGAGTCAGTTATAGCGCCACCTGCTGGCAGAAGGTAGTTTGTATTATAACTCAGCCAAACAATGTCAGAACTGCTTGAAACTTCACATGGTTGATAAAATTATTCTCCTAAAGACATCTACATGACAATACTGAGTCACAGTCATAGCGCCACCTGCTGATAGGAGGAAGTTTGGCATAAATCTGTGGATTTTTAAAGTTTTTTATATATATCGGCTTAAATTGTTATTGTTCACTGTTCTCTGTCATCCTGAGGCCACCGGGCGGCGGTGAGCCCGGGTGCGAGGTCCCTATCATCGCTGCTTGCAGCTTTAATTCACTTTTACTACTGCTCAAAATGTCAAAATGTGTACTAAATCAATGTACTCAAAGTACATTCACACTAACTAATTAAGAATTGAACTAGCTGACTATATAACATCCCTAACCATAGTTTTTTCCCTTAAAAATGCTTTAGTTGAAGTAGTCATTATATTTGTAGTTTATTTTTAAATTATATATATATATATATATATATATATATATATATATATATATATATATATATATATAATATAAATATAAATATAAATATATATATATATATATATATATATATATATATATATATATATATATATATATGTATATATATGTATATATATATATATATATATATAAAATAAAAATAGATCCTATTGTAAATAAAATAGACCACAAACAAACAAATTTGAAAAAAATCCATATTTTCTTCACTATTTGTGTTCCAATTTGAAAAAAAAAAAATAAATATAATAATTAAATACTTAGGTTGAAATATTTATTTATTTACTTATTCACAAATAATTCACAAAAAGTGTGTACATTTTACTTTATTACTATTGAATCCTGTTATAAAAAAAATTGCTGGCTCAACACTAAACGTTTGTATTTTAGTTAAAAAACGTTTGTCATTATGCTTGAATATGTGATCTTAGAATCGAAAAGCAGCATGACTGTTTGCGAGGATTATTACGCGCACAGTGAGTCACATTCGATCCTTGCTCACTGACTTTAAGCCTCATTCTTACTACAATCGAAAAGCGACTGTTTATTTCAGTGGAGAGTGAGCGACTTCCGGCGACCTCACTGCTCGTGCATCCACAGTCCTGCTACTTTCAAGAACTTGTGATTTATTTATTTTTTTGTAAGCAGCAGCGGTTGCTGCTTTGACTTTAACCATTTTTTCAACAGATTATTAATGGGCCTAACATCAACTGTGAACACGGAATGTTTTTTACTGGGTTTCTTTTGCTTACCATTGTTTTTTTTAATAAGGTTTAGTTATCATTCTTTACAATAACATTGCTTCAATAGGAGATTAACTCTCCATTTATCTAAAGTTGACTAGTGGTCTGGGACCATTAGCCTGGACAACCTAATATGTATAGTTCTAGAATAATTTTTTTAAATACCAATTGTTTTTTACAACAAATTTCTTGAATAAAAAGTGCATGTTTAAAGCTATATTTTGCTTGTTTTGATATATTATTTAAAATTTATGTCAAGGAAATAATTAGTTTGGTGTGGCCAGAGAAAAAATGGGTAACCCCTAAGTGTTAAGCCCTAATACTTAATGTGAAATCAAATGAATTGCAATTCAACACTATGAAAGCACAACCCATTTGCTCATTCTCATTGAGCAAGGTCACAACACACAAGCAAGGTAAATGAACGTTGAGGCATGTGGACATAACACATCATTTAGTGATTATAGCATGCTAAAGTCAAGATTTTGCATATAAATTGTGGCTAATAAAAATGGATAGTGGCTAGTAACGTTGAAAAACTACTAGCCACAGTGACTGGTGATCAAAAATGTTAATGTCAAGCCATGCATATTATTTTTTTAAATAATACATAATAATAAATAATGTTCATTCATTCATTTTCTTTTCGGTTTAGTCCCTTTTTTAATCTGGGGTTGCCACAACGGAATGAACTGCCAACTTATTCAGCATATGTTTTATGCAGCGGATGCCCTTCCAGCCACAACCCATCACTCGGAAACACACACACTCATACACTACGGTCAATTTTAGCATACCCAATTTACCTACAGTATAGCGCATGTCGTTGGACTTGTGGGGGAAACCGGAGCACCCGGAGGAAACCCCATTTAAATACGAGGAGAACATGCAAACTCCACACAGAAATGCTAACTGACCCAGCCGAGTCTCGAACCAGCGACCTTTTTGCTTTGAGGCGAATGTGCTACCCACTGTGCCACCGTGTCACCATAAAGAATGTTGATTAAAACATAATAATAATAATAAAATATGTTGGTTAAAATGCAATAAAGATCATAATAAACAACAATCAAATGGATTATCATAGCTTTCTTGTTTCTTAAATACTTAAACTCCATTATATTTTTATGTGGTGTCTTTTGTCTCATAGACTGGCATTAAAAGATCTGTCTCTATGTGTCAGTTACTTCCGGATATGTGTATGCTGACACTAAACCCATCATAAGCAGCGCCCGCCTGCTTGACACGGCGTATCAGCAGAATACAAAATCTGCACAGCCATTGTCTCAGCTTCCCAAAAATCAATCGGACATGCAGCCGGCATTATCAATACTCCTATCTGGTCCCCGGAGCGTCACACTGGCCCTGCTAGACTACACAGCGCATTGTGCAAAGGAAGACAGGAGGCGCTTTATCTATTTGAGCCATAAAGCGAGCAGGAACACAAGTCTTTTTTGATTGTATTTTGTTATGACTCAGTAGCAGAAACACCCCGTCAGTTGTTTAGCGAGAGCACTTTTCCTTCCTGGCCCGGTTGTTGTGTGTGTGTGTGGTGTTGGCGGGATGGCAGGGGCCTGTCGGAGATCAGGAGATGAGTGGGCGACAGTGCACGAAAGATGCTGGCGTGTTGTGAGTTTGCTATCACATCCTGGAAGAAGAAGCTTGACTGATATCTGCAAGTGTGTCTTGCATTGTGGCAAAGGCCATGAGGTGTGTTTTTGTTTGTGCTCATCTGGTTGACTGTGGATTAGGCTTCTGCCAGTATAAGATTCTGACGGTATGATAACCTTGGATTAAAATATGATGGTTTCGAGGTATTGTGATTACTGCTCTAAAATAATCCTTTTTAAATGTCTGGGTAAAAAACTAAAACCTTTTTCCCCTTTGAACTATATATATTTTATTTTGAGAAACATTTATAATGTTTTGGAACCGTAACACGTCAGGCTAAATAATTCAAAGAAGTTTTTGACTTCTGCTTTCTTTGTTATTTACCAAAACACAGATTTATTACAAATTAAAAAGGCATCTTTGTATATCTTTTTTTGCTGGAGATACTGTTGTCCTAAAAAAAAAAAAAAAAATATATATATATATATATATATATATATATATATATATATATATATATATATATATATATAAGTCTTATTTATACTCTAGGAACTGTTTAACAGAAAATTTTGGTGGTTTTAAAACCTTGACTTTTTTAAACCGCAGTATACCTTTAAAACGGTTATCATCCCATGCCTACTGTGGATTGTGTATATTATGGTGGGATTTAAATGGATTTAAAGTGTTCAGTAGTTGGTCTGCGATTTTATTAGGAACCACTACTTAATGACATGATGTGATTCATAACGTGATTGAAATGGTCTGTTGAGTGAAAATCTTTTTTTTTTTACACTTTAATGTAAATTTAGTATTATTTTCATTTATATTATCTAAATTATGTGTATTTCAGAATTGATGATACAAAAAGTGTATTTTAGATGGGCGAGTGATAATTTTCTGAACACAAAATTATAAAAATTAATAACACACACAAGAAAACAAAAATGATTAATTTTACAGTGACAATTAGTTCATTCATTCATTCATTCATTTTTCTTCAGCTTAGTTAATTTTTGTGCATCAGGGATCGCCACAGCGGAATGGACCACCAACTTATCAAGCATATGCTTTACACAGCGGATGCCCTCCCAGCTGCAACACTGTACTGGGAAACATCCATATACACTCATTAACACACATACACTATGGCCAATTTAGTTAATTCATTTCACCTATAGCAAACACGGGGGAGCAGACTCCACAAAGAAATGCCAACTGACCAAGCCGGCACTCAAACCAGCGACTTTCTTGCTGTGAGGCGACAGTGCTAACCACTAAGCCACCACTATTTGTACAAAAAAAGTATAAATAAAATGTTAAAAATAATATTAAAAGCTTAATTATTCCAGTTTATCTTAGGCATTTCTATTCATATTTTCATCTTTATTTAACCAGGTAAAAAAACCTATTAAGATCGAGATCTAATGTATAAGGGTGACCTGACCAAGAGGTCTGCAACACACGACTTATAAAAATAAACAAAAAATAAATGTAAAAATAAATACAAACGGCATGTAAAAACTAATTTATTATTATATACTTTTTTTTATTATTATAAAAATTGTATAATAACTTTTTACTGGCATCCATCCAGTCACTGTCTTTCAGAAGCCTTTATTTCTGTCTTTCAGAAAGAGTTCTTTTTTAGCCAGACCTCATAATAGTAAAATAAAAAAAATACAATAAAATACTGAAATGAATTAAAATTCAATAAATAATAAAAAAAATTATAAAAATCTATTATTAATTTTAAAAAATATAGTCAAGATTTTACTTTTCTCAGATGCCCAATAACATTTTCCCCTAAGAACACAAATGAATATAGAGTAGACAATTCAGTTAAATAATATATGAATTAAATAACTTGTATATTTATTAATTTTTGTTTTGGTTTTATTTTCTTTTATTTATGGCAATGTGTAAATTATTTTTTAAATGATGCCACCTAAACAACCACGGCAGTAACTTTATCTAAACTAATCACATGTTGGTGCTGTCAAATTGTGAAATTTTAATTGACACAATAACCTGGGTAAAGTTACACTGTCTGATGAAGAGCTGTGTGGCTCGAAACGTTACACACTTTTTGTCAGCCTTTTTAATTTAATAAATTAGTATTTTTGGAGCTTCGGTGTTGCCGCCTTTGATAAATATTTTATTTGCACCTTTTGCGTTTTTTGGCTGAGCACCCAGTCAAGAGGGATATGCGTGCTTTTGTACAGTTTTCCACAATAACCTGTGACCAACATGCATAAACAAAAATATTATAATGAAACAGTAAAAAGCAAACAGACAAAAAAGTTTTATTTCTTATACCAAATACTGAATTCTCCAAATATCACCATGTTTATAAGGTACTTTACAGTCCTGCTTGCACCCCTGACCTACAGGAGTGTCCCACATGACCCTAATCACCACTGATGACCGTTATCACATCGGGACTGTAAAACTGCTCTCGCTGATACTTATCATCCTCCTCATCATCATTGTTTGTGCCCTGTGTTTTTATCTAGCGCCCTCACACAGCCTCAACTCAGGTGCAGCCTGTGTTTGTGTGTGTGTGTGCGGTGAGACAAAGCCATCTCTGTGTGTTTTTGGTGTAGTATAGAGTGCCTTCAGGCCAATGGGACAGGCCTGATCGCTCGCCTGGTTTCCTCTCCCAGCATGGCTGATCGGGCACCTGGACTCAACCTGCGTCCAGCAGTAATAGATCCTCACCCGCGCTCTGTAATTACCTGAATATGGGCATAAAGGTGGCTTGTTGTCGGAGATACTGCGCACATTGAAGCCAGAAGGATCCTGACGCGGCCGTGCCACATGATCCCCCCGAACAATGAGAGGTGTTTTTTGAGTTGCCTATAGATCGGGGAGCCGTTCCCTTGACCCTGTTTCAATAGCGAATCGCCACCTGCCCCAGGGCTCCTTTCTCTGCCACACTCAGTGACTCCATTCTTCTGCTACTGACCTGGAAGTCCCCCGCCATAATACTGAAGCCGCTGCGGACGCCTGGCCAGATTGGCTGATCTGACTGTGAAAGATGCCATTCTTATCATCTATCAAGCCTACTGTCTGACAATCACAGGCCCAACAGACTTATCGGACACTGTCATCTCTTGCACTTCTCTTTCTTTCTGTTTTCTTTTTACTCTTTCTGTGTATTTTGTTTTTTTTATTATGTGATATTGCCACCACATAAGAAGAAATATAAAAAACAACAACTGCAAAACAAGTTATATTTTATAGTGTATATATAATATAATATTGTGTGTTATTTATTATTATGATGATTTTTTTCTTTAAAAAACTATTACATTATTTGCAGTTTGGGTTTTGTTAAAGTTAAAATAAGTGTTATTTATGCAACACAATTATGTAATGACATTTTTCTTTATCATTTTATAATTAATGGAAAATAAAATGTATATGAAATATAAGATTAAGATAACACTGCAAATATTAGTAACACTATTATTTTTATTTAAAAAAATAAAAAAAAGAATGAATAATGCTTAATTAAATTAAATAAATTCATATTCAACAGTTTCATTACGCCAGTCTACAGACTCACATGATCCTTCAGAAATCACTTTATTATTATTATTAATATTATTATTGGTAAAAGTAGTAAAACCAATAATGACTGGAGTAATCATTTTATTTGAAACTGCATACAATAAGAAATCTGTTATTTACAATTTTTATAAATATTTAAACAATTTTACAAAAAAAAATTAAGTTTTTAAAGGTAAAAATGTAACAGTTTAACATGTTTTTTGCATTTAATAAATGCTAAAAATAATTTTCTTAACAAAAAAGTATATGTAGAATTTCGTATTAGTATCATTATTGTATTTATATAATTTTTTTATTGTGATGAACATTTTTCTATTGATAATCATACATTGATGATTGACAATTACATATTAATGTTATAAATTGATTAAGGTTTTGCTAAAGTAAAGATCAAATGCATTATAATCTTTGGGCTAATACAGTTGTCTTCATCTTAGAATGACAAGGTTCTATCTGACATTTTTGTGAAAATTGAGTTATTGACATATTCTTATTATATGACAACATATTTACATTATGTAATGTTTTTTATAAGTTGTTTATTTTTTAAGACGTTTTATTTTTAAAAAAAACAAGCGTTACACACTTACACACACTTATATAGAACAAAAAAACTTTGAAGCTCATTATTTCAATATCATCTAGAACGCAGATAGAACCTTATAAATCCAAGGTGACGATATGTAATCTATTGGTTGTTTAAGACTTACCTAAAATATTGTCTTTAAAAATGCCTGTGAGCCCATCCTTAGGATTGCTCACAGAGGCTGTCTGTGTCTAAACTGACCATTCTTCTGAGAATTAAAGCAATTAAAGGACAATTTCAGTCTTCACATAAAAATGTATTCCTTGTAAACAGAATGAAAATAATTTGCCGTTGCATTATTTTTAGTGACTTAGGCATTTTATCCAGTTAACTATCTTGTCACTATGAAACTTAACATGGCACATTTGTATTTTTTGCTTTAACACTGAAGGTATTAGAAACGTTCTCAATGTCTCTCTTTCTCTCCAAGTGTTTTTTTTTTTCTTTTTCTTGAGATGAAGGTAAATCATTCAGCACTTTTTGGTGTCTGTGTAGCATTCTTGTCTTGCTTTTTTTGTTGGCCGTGAGGACAGAACAGAATGATTTGACCATATGTTATATTATTTTAGTGGACAGTAAAAGAGGACAGCCTGAAAATACACTTTGTACCTTTGTTATGCTATTTCTCATATTCAAGCATTTGTCTGTATCTAATATACTTGTATAACAACTATTTTTAACCCAGAGCACCCTAGCAACCATATAGCAACGATAAAGACAACCCTTTAAGGCCAGCGTTGTGTGTGTTTGTTTGAGTGTTTGTGTGTTTGAGTCTTTCTGTCTATGTGTGTGTGTGTGTTTGCTTGTGTGTGTGTGTGTGTGTGTGTGTGTGTGTGTGTGTGTGTGTGTGTGTGTGTAGTGCCAGGGGCAGGAGCAGCTGCTCTTTAAAGCGACTGAATGGACAGCAATGTGTCAGGCATCTGCTGTATTCTCGCTCAAAGCTTTTACCTCCACAGTGCTTCAAGCCACTCGTTCCATCAATGTATGAATCCCATCCTCATCATCTACACAACAAACCACTACATCGCTTAGTCTTTGTGTTTTTGATGTTTTCCAGCCCCTCTGCGTTTGCGGAAAGACTTAGTGCAGGGCTCTTGGAGGAGTGGACTTTTCTCATATGTGGGCTTGTGTGGGAGATTTGGGGCAGAATGGAGCACATCTGGTGGAGTGGGGTTAGATGTTGGAGTGCGATGAGGTGACAGGAAGGACATGTGCAGGCGTTGGCACTCCATGTGTCATCAGGATACTTGCAGCCATGATGGCAGACAGCAGTGGGCGACTTTTAGACCTTCGCCACCTTGACCTCAGACTCTGTCTTATAATGTGACTTCCTTTTCTCTGTAACTCGTTGATTGCTTTGAATAGTTATGGTAGCTGACTGTTAGTTTGTCTAGATTTTTAAGTTATTTAATAATTAATAAATATTTTTATGCAATGCTTCCCTAATTCAACCGTTCAACTATTTTAAAGGCACTTAATGCTGCAAGTTTGGCAAAGCACAATAGCTGAAGTATCGAGGTTTAATAACAACAGAAACAACAACAACAACAACAATAATAATAATAATAATAATAATAATACATTTGATGATGATGGTGATGATAAATTATGGTGATTATTTTTAAGATTATTATTTATTTATTATTATAAAAAAAATTTAATTTAGTATTAAAATATTGATGATTATTTTCATGATGATGAATATTTCTTCTTATTATTATTAATAGAAATATGTATTATTGTTATTATTATTATTATTATTATTATTATTATTTATTAAAAATATTGATGACTATTTTCATGATAATTAATATTTATAGGTTATATTAAAATTATTATGTATTATTATTATTTTTTATTATTATTAATAATAAAGTATTGATAATTATTTTTATGATGATAAATATAAATATTTAATATTAATATTTATTATTACTATTTGTAGTAGTAGTAGTAATAGCATAAGTATTCATAATATTATAATTTCCTTTAATATTATTTAACTTTTGTAACAATTTATAAAACAATCAAATACTTAACTTGTTTGGTGGGAAGTTTACAATCAGTTTTAGGATTTTTATTGTAAATAGAAAATTGCAGTGTTTTTACAACCAGATGCTAATAATTTATTTACACAAATGTAATCTTTATCTAATATAAAAAAGAATATTTAAACACTGTATATTTTAATCTTAGAATGCCATATGTAGTATTAATAACACATATTTTGGATTATATAAAAAAAAGGATAATTTGGTTAAAAATTGTTATTCTAGAGCAGGGGTGCCCAAACATTTTCTCATAAAGGGCCAAACACAAAACTTGATTAAGGGCTGTGGTCTGAAGTTAAATATACTAAACTGTATTACATTCAATTTGCTATGAGTAATTAATTTATTTGTTAAGATTTAAAAATAACTAGAAAATGTTGCTTTAAATCATAATAAAACGTATTATTATTTTTGAAAAAATGCCTCCCTGACGATGAAGGAGAAAAGGACTCTCTGATGTAGCCTTGGAAAAAGTTTGGCTGAAATCTCATTTTGCATGCTATCTTCATCAAATTTGAAGTATAAACTCATGAGACATTTGGCTTTTAAGGCATATTTTTTGTATATGTTTGTATATGGAAAAACAAATATTGAAGACAATCCAATTTTTTAAATAATGTATAACTTTTTTTTATATTTTTGAGAATGAAACTTAGACCATAGAAAAGCTAGAAATACCTTCCTTTTAACGATACCCAATTTATGTTTGTAACTCACTGGGGTCAAGAACTGTTACTATCTGAAGTTAGGTAGGTGTAAATCCCCAAACATGAGTGCTGGCTTAATAATACAATATCATGTTTAAAATTTATAATAAATTTATTATAGTAAAAACATAAACAATCTCATTCAAAACGCAATGGAGTTCAAAGTTGAATACACAGTCGAGCTGCTCCTGCCTTTGCCTTGATTTGCTTACCAATATCTTGTGCATTATCCTCTATCTGACAGTATTTGCAATATAAAAGTCTTGATTTATTTACCGAATTTAACTGAAAAATTCAATTTTAGTTGGCTTTTTGGCAGTTCCTCAATTAAATAAAGAAACAAAAGGTTTCATTAAATTCGATATGATGATCTCTGTCAAAGTCATTTGCCCCAACCAACTCCCCATCTTTCTCCCTCCTTTTTCAGATGGGATTGCGGACCAAACCAAAGGTTTCAATGGGCCTCACAGTGCTTGTGGGCCCTACAGTGCTTTGGGCACCTCTGTTCTAGAGGTTTAATACATTATAAAAAACATTTTTCACCATGTCATGGTTAATTTGTCAGTATATAACAAATATATAACTATCTATAATCTATAACTATCTATATATCAGAGCATCACGGTGGCGCAGTGGGTAGTACGCTCGCCACACAGCAAGAAAGTCGCTGATTCGAGCCCCAGCTGGGTCAGTTTGCATTTCTGTGTGGAGTTTGCATGTTCTCCCCGTGTTTGTGTGGGTTTCTTATGGGTGCTCCAGTTTCCCCCACGGTCCAGAGACATGCACAATAGGTGAAATGGGTAAGCTAAATTGGTCCTAGTGTATGTGTGTGAATGCAAGAGTGTTACCCAGTGTTGGGTTGCAGCTGGAAAGGCATCCGCTGTGTAAAACATATGCTGAATAATTTGGCGGTTCATTCCACTGTGGAGACTGGTGATGAATCTGTATATCAATCTACAACTCTATGAAAGCCCCGTAAGAAAAGTGTCCAACATGGACACAATCATTAAACATTAAGCTCTTCTTAAGATAACTCCTCTAGTGGTTGGTTCAAACCATCAACTACTCAATTGAATATATAGCTCTGAACATCACTAGTAGATTCACATGTTCATCTCATGCTGCCGAAATGCCTCCCATTCCTCTCTCAGCAGTTAGGACGCCTCAGCCTGTGAAAGTACATAGTTGCTTCAGGCACAGTGTGTTCTGTCTCCGTCTTCCCCACTGTGTATTTTTATTGTTATGTGTGTGCATGTGCCCTGTGTGCTTCTGACAGCCGCAGAAAAAGCACAGCTCTTAGTTTGGGTCCCGCCGTCCCAGCCTGCCACATCCGAACGCACCGGCGCACCCTGACGGGGGTCTCAGAGTGACGGGCCCCCTCCAAGGTGGGGCCACAATTAAAAGCTAAGAACAAAAGCTCTCCACGCCAAAGTGTGGGCCTCAGCGACTCAGCATATGCCCACAGCCCTCCAGACACTAATGGAGTCTGACAGCGTCTCTGCACGAGGCGGCATTATCTTCCCCCAGCATGCACTCTCACTCCATAATGTATTGATCGGGCAGCTGCGATGGTATTTTTTACACCTCCGAGTCGGCGCCTGATGTACGCCACTTCATTGAGTCATTACGGCGCGCAGAGAGTGGCGCGCAGAAAGAGCTGTTAAAAATGAATAGAGGATGAAAAACGAGAAAGCATTCCATCAAAGCCCGCCTCTTCCTCGCTGCTCGCCGTCCGGGAGACAGCAAGTCTGTTGCATTTGTTTTGTGTCTTTTCGATTGTCTTTTGAGAGAGCGTGTGTCGCAGTTAATGTTTGTTTTTATAGCACTGCTTTGATAAATACAGCCAGTGCACTCTGATTCCCGAACACATGAGTCTAATGAGTCGGTTCAGTGAATCAGAAGCATCTAGTGAGACCAGTGTAATGCAATTGTTGTGAGGTGAATAAGAGTCAAAACAAAAGAGACAAATGACTCTGAATAAGTTCTTTTCAAGTAATAAAAATAATAACATTTAATTTGTGATGTTTTTTCTCTCTTTTTTGTGTAAACAATTGTTTTTATTATTTCAGTTTTTCTTAAACATAGAAAGAATACAGCATATGACTATATCGTAAAACAAGCCCAAATCCCCACCCAGGTAGACCTGTTCTATATTAACAGAAGTTAAAAGATTGCTGTAAAAAAAAAATTAAATAAAAAAAAAAATAATAAATATATATATATATATATATATATATATATATATATATATATATATATATATATATATATAAGATCAAATAAAGAGTAGAAGTTAAGTAAATACAACTAAATAACTATAATATGAGATACATGACGTACATATAAACAGAAAAGCTGTACATTAGTAGGTAGAAACAAAAGATTTGACAATATCTAAAGCTATAATCCAGGACTTAACAGTTTTTGACTAAGCTCCATGTTTGCAGGCTTTTGAAAGTTCCATACAAATAATGTCCAGCATAGATGGGCTGCATCCAGTGGCAGACCAACTTTTTCTTAGCAGCTTTTAAGGCAGCTAAGAAGAAGTTCTTTTGTTGCATCGAGAGTGACATGTTAGAAAAATTATTTAGGAAAAAGCATACTGGGGTCAGTTCTACATTGTTTCCGAACAAAAATGAAGTATCACGAGACCAAAACGAATTAAGTGCAGGACATTCCCAGTAATAATGAAAATAAGTATCAACTGCCCTCTGTGAACATAAGTTACAATTTGGGGAAGGTGATAAATGGATGTAAATCATTTTAAAGGGGATAAATAGAGTCTATGCAATGGTTTCTAATGTATCATTTGATGATTTTAATTTGTTGAGGAGGATGTAATAGTGTCCCAAATTTGGTCAGAAAATGAAGATTGTATATCTTCACTGATATCCTTAGACCAAACAGTAGTATTGGATAGTGGTTTGTAGGAATTTCTAAGAAGAGAGGCATATATAAGTGAAGCAGAGCCAGCAGATGCAGTAGTGGGTGTAACTGTCTTCCAGAAAAAATGTACAGGCAATTGTGTATCCTATAGGGAATGCCATATGCGCGAATCGCAGATCTAATGCAAAGATACATAAAAAACTATGTTCCTGATAAACTAAAACCAGATTGCCAAAAAATCGTAAAAAATGTCTTAAAAGGTATTGGATTTCACACTTATTCCTGTATATAATCTATTCTAAAAAGAGTTTAATATTTTTTGTATTAAAACAAACACATATACTAAATGATCTTGTTATTTGATTATTGATTTACATTTATATATATATATATATATATATATATATATATATATATATATATATATATATATATATATATATATATATTTTTTTTTTTTTTTTTTTTTTTTTTGTTAGAACTGATGAAAGCTCTTAGGACTCTAGTATTTTGTCTGCTGTCAGTAATTTCTTTTTTATATTAATATATATATACATTACCGGTCAAAAGTTTGGGGTCAGTAGGATTTTTAAATGTTTTAAAATAAGCTTCTCCTGCTAACCTAGACTGCATTTATTTATTCAAAAATACAGAACAAATTGTAAAATTGTGAAATGTTATAGTACTACAAAATAACTGTTCAAAAGTAGTTATTATTATTATTATTATTATTATTATTATTATTAATGATAATAGATATAATTTGTGTAAACATACAAAAAATAAACATACAATAAGAAAGCAGTTATTTAAAATGTTAATGTTTAACAATTTAAATTTTTTTGACATTGAATACATGCTTCCTTGATGAACAGAATAATAAAAAAACTGACCCTAAACTTTTGAGCAGTAGTATATTTTTAATACTTTAGAAAATAATTTTTAAAGTTTTAGTGGCATCCTGAATGGCCGATAAATAATGACCTCATTCTGATCCTTTTGAGTGGGCAATGTCTTTGTGTGTGTGTGAAATGAGCTGCTGTTGAAGGATAACTGAAGCACTGTCGACAGATGTGAAAGGCAAGTTCCTCTTCTGGAGGTGAGGTAATGTGACATGGTCAGATTCTCCAGCGCTGGCCCTCCTCTCCTCCAGGTGTGGAGGTGAGGTGCTGCGGGTCATTTCCTGTGCAGATGAGTTTCAGTGTGGGAAGATGATCTGAGCTCACCTGCCCACCACGGCCCACAGAGCCATCCTTTGTTTATTCATTTAGCAGCACAGATTAACCCCAGCCCACAGGCCTTCCTGGAAACGGTATCCAGGCGACTGCGGAGAGGTGAAGAACCTCTGCATCTCTCTCTCCTCACCTGGAAATAAACGTCTGCTCATTTACGCCTGTGTGTTTCCAATCAGCCAGGAACGCCTGAAATGCCTGGGCTGGATTCCACCGTAGCTTCCTCTAAAGTGAACCCGAAGAGATGTACGCTGCAGAGCACTCATGCGTTCCCTTTCGCTACAACTGCAAATTATCGGTGGTTTTCACTCACCTTTTCCATTAGTTCCCACTGTAGTAATTCGAGCTATTAAAGTCATTATTTTCTCACTCATGCTTGTATGACTTGAAGATGAGGATTTTGAAAATATGTACAGGTCAGAGTTTTCAATGTTTTTTGAATGAATGAAAACTTGACTATTTATAGGCTTCTATGATTTCTGTGATCCAGGAAATACAGATAGAAGCTTATTCAGTGGATGTGAATATTAAACATATGTAGTGTGTGCATGTTCTACAATTATGTGGTTTCGTTTACCAGCATCTGCTGACATGAACACATTATATCCCGAGCTTCTCTTCTCTAGAGTCACCCCACCATTATTTTTATCAAAGAAAGACTATCTTCATATCATGTACTCACAAACACAGACAGGATGTTCACAACAACCCTTCAAGATAAAACCTTGATTTAAATTGTGACAGAAGTAGGACTTATAACTAGCGTTACAGTATGTACATCAGCTTGCACTTTTTAAATGAACAATAAAAAGGAGAAGAAGAATAAAACCCTTTTTTTCAACTTTTGTTTAAATTGTTCATTTGAGTACTTGGTTGTTGTTTATTTTTATTATAGGCAGGCATATATAAAAGTATGAAAAGTAAAACTAATTTTGATAGGGTTCCTAAAATTATAATTCGGTTGACATTAGGCATGTACAGTAACTATTTACTGTGAGCCAGTTGAAAATCTATTCAAATATGTGACAATTCAAACTGATAGAATTGTTGAACATTTACATTTACATTTTACATTTAGTCATTTAGCAGACGCTTTTATCCAAAGCGACTTACAAATGAGGACAAGGAAGCAATTTACACAACCAAGAGCAACAATGAATAAGTGCTATAGGCAAGTTTCAGGTCTGTAAAGTCTAAGAAGGGAAGTATTAGTAGTATTAGGATTTTTTTGTTTTTTTTGTTCATGTATTATGAACGAATCATAATACATTATTTGAACAGATGGGGCGCTGTGTTTACAGACAAAAACTCCTGCATATTAGCGCCCGGGCAAGAGGTGGGCAGCAGAGTAAAATGACAGTGGTGAAGTGCGCCTGACAAAACACAAACTGTGTGCAAATATTGCAAAATTACGTTTACTTGCACTAACAGAACAACACATATGATACACATAAACCATCAGCACAGTGGAAAAACTACTTTCACAGACATCTACAGTATATGCAAAAAACTATTAATAAGTCAAACCACGCAGATCGGATGATTTGCAACTCTGCCATGACATTTTCATTATGAAAACACGGAAGTTGTTTTTCAGACTGAAAGAGAAAGTTGTTCTGATGGAAAATTAGTTTAAGCATACTGTAATAATTTGCTTATTATTATTATTATTAATTATTTAAAATGTTCAAGATGATTCCTTTTTAAATGCATCACACTGATACTTATTGATACTAATTAATTATATAAGTACTATTACTTATTCACCTTCATAATCATGTTCAACCCCTATCTCTATCCTACTATATAATTAGTGATTTTATAATTCATATTTTATGCGAGTGGTCAGTCACCTGGAGCAGAGGGCCTATTGACAACCCCTGTACACATTGCTCTCTGGTTTAGGAAAGGCTTTCTTCTCCGCACCAGCCATCTCAGTCCTCAGTAAGAGTTTTTTTTTATTTTTTTTTTTTTATATATTAATAAGTCTTCTTTAGTTTGTATTATTCTTGTTTTTCTTTATTCTTTTAAAAAAGCAATTTAGTTATGGCAGAAAATGTATTATTTGCCAAAAAAGTGCAGCATTTAAGAAAAAAAAATGAATGATGAAAGATGAAAGGACTCTTCACCTTAAATTTGTTTCAAATAATCTTGTTCAAATAATCTTGTTAAAAATCGTGACTAAATTGTGAATCGTGGGATTAATATTGTGAATTGAATTGAATCATGTGTCAGGTTAATCATTGCCTCCCTAGTTGACAGTAATTTTAACAACTTATTTATTTATTTATTTATTTATTTATTATTATTTATTTTTACTTTTTAAGACTTGAGCACCTTTTGTGGCTGCCTCATTATAATGGCACTAAAAATGCAAGCAGTACTTATTATGTAACCTACAAGAGTGCAAATTTAAAGCGACACAAGGGTGAGTAAACGATTCACATTTTTGACTGCACAAATTCTTTAATTTACCATTTTGTCCTATTTCTCTTGTTTTTCTGCATCTGTCTATTCTGCCTTGATATGACTGAGCTGAGGTGCGCTGGCGTCATCAGCAGCAGAGAGCGAGCGAGGCAGAAGTGCACACCTCGCACATTTGATTCACAATCTGTTTTGGCAGGCCAGGCAAGCAGGAGATACGACTCCGGAGCGTCAAAGGGTCCTGACAGTTTTCTTAGAGTGAGCTTTTTCCTCTGTTTCTTTTGTTGTACCAGTTTTTTTCTGTAATCTTAATATAAGTAGATTTATGACACGCATGCATGTCAGTGTATGTTTGTCTAGCTACAGAAGGAAAGCGTGTGAGGTTTGCTGTCCAACACTGTGTACACTTCAGAAGACCCCGTGCCTCTCGCTCCCTCCCCTTGGGAATGTTATCAGTAGAACAGGAAGCACAAGTTATCACATTCTTGGTGCACACGGCTTCAGAAGAATCCATTAATTTGACGACAAGAGCACAGGACCAGATGTGAAAATCTCGCTTGATTTGAACTTTGCCCAGATCTTATCACAGTAATTTATACCTCATTGTCTCAGTCCGGGGCTGGAAAGCATCATTTCCAGATCATTTTAATGGATTTCTCTCCCCACTCCCTCTCCCCCTTGTTTTAGAGGCCTAGAAAATGTGGGTTTGTGTGAAATTATGAAAAATGCTTTCATTAGTATTCCTTCGGCTTTCCGAAGCAGACCCCGCACATGGACTGTTCTCCCTTCTGTGCGCCCCCATGCGTAACGCCAATCGAACTGACTCCAGAACGCGTCCCTCCTCAGGCCACGGGGCTCGCTGCCAGGTATGGCCATTATTGCGAACTGTCTTTACATGGGGACGTGCTTGCCGGGATTCGACCGAAGGGCTCTTCAAGAGTGATTGACGTTTGGTGCGGTCAAACAAATGTGCTTCCCTCGTTAGAGCCACCGCTGTGCCAGTATTGAACCCATTCGGTTACATTTAACTCTGCCAGCCGTAACACAGTCACATGGGAGCGGAAATGTATTCAGGAGCACCAAACACGCAAAGCGGTCTTTCCCAGAAACATGTGTTTCCAATGAACTCCCCAAACTGCTCGCATGTAAGCGGTGGTCAGGCGTACGGGATAATTTATTCTGCTCTGGATAGACTTGTCATATTAATTATATCCCATGCCAGAAAAGCTGGATGGCAGGTTGGAGTCACCTCAGTTATTTTTGGAAGACTTGAGAAGGTTTTGCACGCTTTCTTTTCACCTGACTTAAGGAAATGACCTTGCAGTCAACACTTTCCAAACAATGTCTCGAGTGAAGCGTTTCGCTTTAACCAAGGTCCCAAGTCACATAAATGCAAAGGCTTTAGTGATCTCGTGCTGTTTCATACTCACTATGGAGAGTCAAAGTGGAGTTTGCGTTAGCTAGACAGACATCCTGGTGCCTGTTTGCAATGAGGTCAAGGAGGCCAAAGAAGCACCTCAGTTGTCATCAGCAATGGGAGGATAAGCCCCTTAAGCCTGAACCCTTTCTTTATGCTTCTGTCGCCCCAAACTAGGCTGAGTGCTAAGCGGAACATAATTCAGTAAATTAGTATGGGTAAACACAACATTGAGCCCCAGAGCCAATCAGAAAGCACGGAATCAGCGAGCGACCATGAGCAAAAGATGCCAGAACTATTGTGAATCAAACTACAAATATGTGTAAATGATTTGTACCAGCAAAACATCGACTCAAATGTGTTGTCCTGCCTGCAGTGTTTTTAGTGTTAGCTTGGATTGTTTTTGTGCATCATAGACCGAGAGAACAAGCGGTTCAGCCTTACTTGTCTTGACCCCAAGAAATATTTCCACCAAGACTGTTATGAATTCTAATAAACACAATGATTTGAATTAACCGGCAAGCATTTTGAGTCATTTTAATAAATTAGCTCCACATGTTTCTCTGCTTTCCCTCCCCTCCATCCCATTTTGTTCATGGAATCACTCATGTTTGTACCAAAAACACTTGATTTTCATCTGCTACCACTGCAGGGATGAGCGCATAACACCCAGGAAAGATATACATTCTTTGTGTCATTTTTTTGGTGGAGGCTAACCATGCAAAACATGTCAGGGAATATATCTCAAAGTGTTAAAGTGTTTTTAGTCCAGGAGTGAGGGACGTTGACGTCCAACCTCTGACTCCGCTCAGGCAGCTGGGGCAGGAAAATCAGGATACAATTTGGCACTTAAGGAGACTAAACGATTTCCTCCTCCCTGATGATTTCTACTGGGAAATGTGTCCGTGCACTGAAAATTACATCCGGGAAAATGTTTATGTAGCTCTTTTTTTTTTTTTTTGGCTTCTTTCGAATGAATGAATATTCCCTTAACCTTTAACTCACGACACAATGCAGCCCTCTCTTTCCTCTCATTAACCTCTTTTCTTACCATTTTTACACAACTGTGTCACCACTTTCTTGGCAAATGCCTGATTTCAGGAGGTTGGCAGAACTCCTGAGGAAATCTCCTAAAGTTTGGCCTTTAAAGAGCACTTCTAACTCAACCTGCCCACCCCCCCCACCCCCCCCATTGCCCCATCATGCAGAGCTGTGTCACCCAAACCCCTCTGTAGATGTAAACAGTGCACCACTTAATTCTTTTATTTTGGCGTCTTGCACCCTATTGGACCCACTTTTAACCCCCCTGGCATTTTAATGCGGTCTGCTTAGAAACCTGAGACCCTTGCTCAATGAAACGAAGGTATTTGATGTTTCATTTTGTTCTCCCACTACTTAGACATTAAATGTAATGACCCCCCCTCCCCCCTCTCGTACCGCCTCATATTATGTTCATTTCTCCAATAAGCTTTTCTTACATTGTTTTTCTTTCCTTTTTCTTGCCGTTCCCCCCTCTCCATTCACAATAAAAGCACAGTTGTACACATCCACCACAACCCACTGTCTGGAAACAAAGAATTTAAGGCCCAAACCATAGGCTGTTAAAGCTTTTAACAGGGCTGACAGGAAAAATGCAGATAAACCTTGTGTGAAAGAAGAAGTCTTGTGTGAAAGTGTTGTCTTGTGTCCCTCAGACCGATGCTTCCAGTTCTGACTGTTCTCTCTAAACAGTTCTGCCATTAGGTAATGCGATGTGTGCTCGAGGTTAAGCGGTTGGAGATGCTGGTTCATAGTTTCTCAGATTTCTGATTCATTTGCTATAAATAAGCCCAGGGGAGCCAGAGGTGTTGGGTCACTTACTGTAATGGCTGAGGAACTAAGAGGGGAGGAAGTGGAGGGATGCTTAAAGAATGACTACACTTTTGTCTGATTAGTTTTTTTTAACAGCTCATGCACATAACCCATTTTGTCTAAAACCCAATTTACATTGGCTTACATTGAAGAAGTGACCCAAGCAGACCTATACAGTTGAAAGGGCTCTTTTGATTTGGACTACTACTCAAAATACCCTAGTTAAAATCAGGCATCCTATTCTGTTTAATTTGGTTGCAGTTTTTGGTACATACCATGATTAACAAGCTGTTATGGTTTGATTTGGTTTCATCAATCAAATTCAATCAATTTGATTCAGTTGATTTGATTCAGTTGATATGATTTTATTTAGTTGATTAAATTTTATTTTATTTCAGTTCATTCCTGTACATAGCAGTTGTACTGTACATGTGAATGTAATACTTTTTTTTCATGGTCCTGCAGTAGACATTCTACTGACTGTGAGCAGTAGTATCTGTCAGCTTATTCTGTTAACAAAGGGGATCCACATAGCATGTTACCAGAGATAGGAGGTCAATTACTGTACTGTACTGTAGTCACTGTACTTAAGTAGATTTTTCTCTTATCAGTACTTTACTACACAATCTATTTTTCTAACCACTTTTACTCCTTGGTTCATTACTTTTTATCTTATTGTGTTTTGTGAAACGATCTGTATTATTTCTTGCCATTATGATCATGTATTGGACTTTTTTCATCAGAAAATATATACACAATACTCTGAAAACAAATATACAAAACCAAAAAAGAATTAGTGAAATCATATGAGCTGCAAGACTATGCTGTTTACAGAAAATGAAGCAGCAAGTTCTAAAGCAGTTCAATTTAAGGCATTTATTAGTTATGAATATATAGGCCTACAGAATTATGTTTTAGAGTATATGAACTATTGTTGCAGCTGTTGTTCCTAAACAAGTTTTTTTTTCTCCAGGTGAGGACACACTGGGCAACTTTTTGAGCAATTTTTTGGACAATATTGCAGTTAATAAATACAAAAAAAAGAAATGTAAGTTATTTTATATAAATGTATACATGATGTGCAGTGTAGTTACCACCATGGAACTAAAACATGTTGTAGTATTAGAGTAGTAAATCTCTCATGGTTGCAACTCTCACACAGTTGCCCACTGAGGCTAAGCAGGCAGCCCGTTCAGTACCTGGATGGGAGACCACATGGGAAAGCTAGGTTGTTGCCAAAAGTGGTGTTAGTGTGACCAGTAGGGGGCGCTCAACCTGCGGTCCGTGTGGATCCTAATGTCCCAGTATAGTGAAGGGGACTCTACACTGCACAGTGAGCGCCGTTTTTTAGATAATGCATTAAACCGAGGTTCTGACTCTCTGTGGTCGTTAAACATCCCAGGATGTCCTTCGCAAAGAGTAGGAGTTTAACACCAGCATCCTGGCCAAATTTGCCCACTGGCCTCTGTCCATCATGGCCTCCTAACCATCCCCCATATGATAATTGGCTTCATCACTCTGTCTCTTCTGCACCAATCAGCTGGTGTGTGGTGTGCAGTCTGGTGCAATATGGCTGCCATCACGCCGTCCAGGTGGATGCTGCACACTGATGTTTGATGAGGAGGTTCCCCCCAGTGTGTAAAGTGCTTTTAGTGTCTAGAAAAGTGCTATATAAATTTAAGGAATTATTATTATATTATTATTATTTTTAAGGTTATTATTATTATTATAGTAATGAATACTTTTTACTTTAGTACATATTCAAGGCTGTACTTTTTTACTTTTACTTACAAAAGTAATCAGTCATTTTAAACATGAGTATATGTACTTCTACTTGAGCAAAGAATGTGTGTACTTTTGCCATGTCTGAGTCTAACCCATATGAAAGAGTTGTTGATTTTAATCTATTCGCTTGTTTTAGATTTTAATGGATTACAACTATTGATAGAATAATTAAAAAATTGCTCTTGATACCAGTAAAAGTAAACTTTTAATGTCTTGTGTAAAATATTACATATCATAAACCTATCAAATAAAGTCATGAGCATTTTAGTTCAATTCACTAGAAAAGCTTGCCATGTAAATACAACTAGACAGTAAAGTTCGTCGAGACAAACTTTGAGGCTGGCTTGACAAAGCCTGTTGGTAATAGTTTATTTAGTTTAAAAACAGTTGGAAAAAGTATAAGTAGCATGTTATTAGCATGATTCTAGCATGCATTAGCATGATTCTAGCATGGATTAGCATGTTATTAGCATGAGTGTAGTATAAATTAGCATTTTATTAGCATGATTCTAGTATAAATTAGCATGTTATTGGCATAATTCTAGCATGAATTAGCATGTTACTAGCATGATTCTAGAATACATTAGCATGTCACTAGCATGATTCTAGTATGAATTAGCATGCTGCTAGCATGATTCTAGTATGAATTAGCATGTTACTAGCATGATTCTAGCATAAATTAGCATGTTACTAGTATGATTCTAGCATGAATTAGCATGTTACTAGCATGATTCTAGCATGCATTAGCATGTTACTAGCATGATTCTAGCATGAATTAGCCTGTTACTATCATGATTCTAGTATGAATTAGCAGGTTATTAGCATGATTCTAGCATGAATTAGCATGATTCTAGTATGAATTAGCATGTTACTAGAATGATTCTAGCATGAATTAGCATGTTACTCGCATGATTCTAGCATGAAATAGCATGTTATTAGCATGATTATAGTATGAATTAGCATGTTACTAGCATGATTCTAGCATGAATTAGCATGTTATTAGCATGATTCTAGCATGCATTAGCATGTTACTAGCATGATTCTAGTATGAATTAGCATGTTATTAGCATGATTCTAGTATGAATTCGCATGTTACTAGCATGATTCTAGTATAAATTAGCATGTCACATAGCATGCTTAGGTGGTTGCTAGGGTATTCTGAGTGGTTGCTAAGTCGTTGCTAGGCAGTTGCTAGGGTGTCCTGAGTGGTTGCTAGGTGGTTGCTAAGATGTTGCTAGGGTGTTGCTAGGGTGTTGCTAGGTGGTTGCTATGGTGTTCTGAGTGGTTGCTAGGTGGTTGCTAAGGCATTGCAAGGCGGCTGCTTGGGTGTTCTGAGTGGTTGCTAGGTTGTTGCTAGGCAGTTGCTAGGGTGCTCTGATTGGTTGCTAGGTGGTTGCTAAGGTCTTGCTAGGCGGTTGCTAGGGTGTTCTGTGTGGTTGCTAAGATGTTGCTAGGTGGTTGCTAGGGTGTTCTGAGTGGTTGCTAAGGTGTTGCTAGGCGGTTGCTAGGGTGTTCTAAGTGGTTGCTAGGTTGTTGCTAAGGTGTTGCTAGGTGGTTGCTAGGGTGTTCTGAGTGGTTGGTAGGTGGTTACTAAGGTGTTGCTAGGTGGTTGCTAAGTAGTCCTAAGTGGTTGCTAGGCGGTTTCTAAGGTGTTGCTAGGTGGTTGCTAGGGTATTCTGAGTGGTTGCTAAGGCGTTGCTAGGCGGTTGCTAGGGTGTCCTGAGTGGTTGCTAGGTGGTTGCTAAGGTGTTGCTAGGTGGTTGCTAGGGTGTCCTGAGTGGTCGCTAGGCCCTTACTAAGGCATTACTAGGCCGTTGCTAGGCGGTTGCTAGGGTAATTTGGGTGGTTGCTAGGCAGTTGCTAGGGTACCCTGGGTGGTTACTAGGCAAGCCTCACATACATGCTTGATAAAACATTTATACTAAGTAAGCATGTCTAGCAAGTTACAGTACTTGGCTAGTCAATATTAGCATGTAGCTAATCACTGCTAGCATGTGTAGCATATAGGAAGTTCCGTTTGCTAGCCTGAGTCAAACGAGCCAATCTCCAAGTCTCTACGATGTTCGGATGCTGAGATATAGCTGTTGATGAATGGTTGCTAGGGTACTTTGTTTTGTTGCTATGGGCGAGGTTACAGAGTGCACTTGAATGTGGTTGGCTGTCTAAGTCAAATGAACCAACCCCCATGTCTGTATGACACTGCTATGCAAAGATATGCATCTTGGCCTATTTTAATGGAAGTCTATGGAATCAATTTGGGGGCGTGGCTTGTGAGCTTCATTATCATATTGAGATGCTCATTGGTTGTCTGAGTCAGATGAGCCATCCCCCAAGTTAATAGGACAATGCTAAGCAAAGATATGCATGTAGGCCAGTTATTAACATCAGTCTAGTATGAATTAGCATGTTACTAGCATGATTCTAGTACAAATTAGCATGTCATTAGCATGTTTCCAGTATGAGTTAGCATGTCATTAGCATGATTAGCATATGAGTAGCATGTTGCTAGCATGATTGGCATGTCATTAGCATGTTAGAATTATAAGCATTTGATAGCAAAGCTAATTACTGTCTATAGGACAGTTGCTAGGGTGCAGTATGTGGTAGTTAGGGGTGTGGCTAGAAAGTTAAAAGGCCATCAGTGATTGGCTGCTGGCTAGACTGAGTTAAATGAGCTCAGCCATTAGTCTCTATGCCTGTCTGATGCAGAGTTATGAGCTCACAAAGTTTGATCCCGTGTAAAGTCAATGAGAGTCTTTTGTAATGGAAGTCTACGGGACAGTTGCTAGGGTGCAGTATGTGGTAGTTAGGGGTGTGGCTACAAAGTTAAAAGCTCATCAGTTATTGGCAGATTGGTAGTGGGAGTTAAATGAGCTCAGCCATTAGTCTGTAGGACAGTCTGATGCAGAGTTATGAGCTCACAAAGTTTGATCCCATGTAAAGTCAATGAGAGTCTTTGTAATGGAAGTCTATGGGACAGTTGCTAGGGTGCAGTATGTGGTAGTTAGGGGTGTGGCTACAAAGTTAAAAGCTCATCAGTTATTGGCAGATTGGTAGTGGGAGTTAAATGAGCTCAGCCATTAGTCTGTAGGACAGTCTGATGCAGAGTTATGAGCTCACAAAGTTTGATCCCATGTAAAGTCAATGAGAGTCTTTTGTAATGGAAGTCTACGGGACAGTTGCTAGGGTGCAGTATGTGGTAGTTAGGGGTGTGGCTAGAAAGTTAAAAGCTCATCAGTTATTGGCAGTTTGGTAGTCGTAGTTAAATGAGCTCAGCCATTAGTCTGTAGGACAGTCTGATCCAGAGTTATGAGCTCACAAAGTTTGATCCCATGTTAAGTCAATGAGAGTCTTTTGAATGGAAGTCTATGGGACAGTTTCTAGGGTCCAAAAGTGGTTGCTAGGGCGTGGCTAGAAAGTTTAAAGGTGATCAGTCATTGGCAGTTTGATAGTCTGAGTTAAATGAGCCCAGTTAGAGTTCTGTGCGACAGTCTGACGCAGAGTTACGAGGTCACAAAGTTTGGTCCAATGTTAAGTCTATGGGATTTTTCCGACAGTCCCGGGACGTTTTTCGGAAAACCGAAAGTCCAATCAGTCTGAGGAGATATAGCATACCGAGTCAGAATAGTTTGGAGGTCTGGTGTGAGTTTGGTGGTAATAGTTCGAAAGTTCAAGGAGGAGATAGATTTTGATTTTTAGAGTCAGAAGAAGAATAATAATAATAAGTTTAGAAAGGATAACAGTAGTCTGGCTTTGACAAGCCAGCCTAATTATTCACCAGTGACTAACCATTTTAATTTAAAATGCATTCATTCATTTCTTTTCGGCTTAGTCCCTTCATTAATCTAAGGTCGCCACAACAGAATAAACCGCCAACATATCCAGCATATGTTTTACACAGCGAATGTCCTTTCAGCTGCAACCCAACACTGGGAGACATCCATACACACTTGTTCACACACATACACCACAAACAATTTAGCTTACCCAATTTACCTGTACCACAGACTTGTGGGGGAAACCAAAGCATCCAGAGGAAACCCACAGATGCAAACTCCACACAGAAATGACCACTAACTCAGCCGAGGCTCGAACCAGCAACCTTCTTGCTGTGAGGCGATCGTGGTACCCACTGCCCCACCGCGACACTCTTAATTTAAATTTATATAGATTTTTTTAAACATTTAATTTCTTTGAAACATCATCATCTTACCTTCTATTTGCTATTTACAGATACAAAAATAGCATTTCTCCTATGTAAAGCATGGCTATATGTGTGTATACGTGTATGTGTGTGTGTTTTCGTCCCTTTGAGGCCTGAGAAATCCCCGATGGAGCCTCTGGACCTTGCTCTGTGTATTTCCAACATATGGGAATCAGCATGGTTGCAGTCCCTTCACTACAGGCGAGCGCTTTCACTTGATTATATTATCTGTTAAACATTTTTTCCTCTCGTTTTTTCTTTGAGCACTTGAAGAAAGGGGGAGTGGTATGTGACCCTTTTTCTGCTGAGGGGTCAAGTGGTGATTGCTGATGTTGTCTGCTCTAAACACATGTTTAGCCCAACGCCGCTCACCCAGTCCCCCTAAAGGTTTGGTAACCATTAAGTTACTTCCTAAGTCAGTTCCGGAGTCAGGCCTCAGAGGAATGGGGTTTGTGAGTATGTGTGTCATTTAGCACCATTGTGTCCTTTTTTGTGTTCGTTTTGTTTACCTATGTGTGTGCAAGTACCCATGCAGTGAATTCAGTCACTGCTGCTTCTCACACAGGTGAAGATATGCCCGAGACGTGGCAAAGCTCACGCGATTCTGTCCCAGACAGGAAGTGCCATGCTAAGCTCTGTTATGATAGTGGATCAGCAGCTAAGAGGAAGAGCTGTGAACTTCACATGGGAGCAGAGCCGCCGAGTCCGACCGTGGCCGCCACCTCAGGGCCCAGCGGCCCGGCAGGAAATGAAAGGATCATTTAGTTTGTGGCAGATGAGCAGGAGGGGAAAGGGAGGAGACGGCGCAGACACAGACACACAATTTTAACCCTCCTGAGACGAGCAAAACAAGCTCTGCTCAGATGTGCTGTGGCTGAGGTGTCAGGGTGTACGTGTGTCTGCGGTGACCCGGTCGATGGTACGTGTCGGAAAGTTGTGTGGTGGGATGGAAAGAGAGAACGCGATTATCATGGCAGCAGCACTAACTGTTTTAATGCTGTCGGTGGTGGGAGATTTGTGACAAGCCAATCCAAAGGTGGCGAGCTTTCCTGTCCAAGCGAATATAACGCCTTCATATCAGACCTGGAGCGCTTGTACTCTCTATTCTGACACCTCGCTCTACAGCCAGGACGCCTCCTTTGGGCCTCGCTGCATTTCATTATTAACTAAGGCAAGCGTCACTGCTGCTGTTGCTCATACTCTCTGTTGAACCCAACCACTAACCTTTAAGTTTACATTTTAGCAAGTGGCTTGATGTATACTATTTTTGCTGTGAACTTGAAAGATGTTCTTTTTGGTTGTGGGCACTTTCCGTACATTTCCCCTCCTGGTGGTCTTGGATAAAACTGCCATGGACTTGCAATGAAGGGGAGACCCAAATCTGGAAAGGGGACTTTTTTTTGCATTTCTTTATCTCCCCTTTTTTGTGATCAACGTTTTATTGTCTTAAGATTAACAGAATAACAAACAAACAAACAAAGGGTAAAGGGAGCAACAGACATATCAACAATTTTTCAATCTGAAAAAAAAAAAAAAAAAACTTTATATGGTCATTGCTTTACAGCAGGGCTATTCAATTGGCGGCCTGCAGGCCGAACTTGGCCCCCGAGGCAGTTTGTTCCGGCCCTACAAATAGTGGGACCAAGACATCATTAATAAATTTAGTTCTGTCGACAAAAAGCCACTATAGTTCTGAAGTGACGTGCGTCTGTTCAATACAACACAAGCTGCAGTTGAAGGGTTCACAGAGCGTGAGTCACCTGACAATAAGTTAGTGGCGTGAGTAGGCGAAAACATTTAAATAGTGTTTAAATCAAAGGTGAGCAAACTACGGCCCGCGGGCCATATGCAGCCTGCTGAACACTTTCATTCGGCCCACGAAGAAGTTTTTAAAATGCTGCTTCTTAGTAACGGTTTGGTTTCAGAATTAGTACATTAATGATGCAATACAAGTGAACGCCACTGCCTTTTCTTTTACAAAAAAAAAGGAGCTTGATGTGCTTTTCTTTTGTCGTTAGGCAACGACTGAATCAGCTGGGTATTTTGTGAGAGTGTTGTTGATATTAATATAACTTTATTTTCAGGCTCATTGTTCATGACTTTGAATAACAAAGATTAAGATTCTACTTCTTTTTTATCTCATAATTTTAAAATTATTGATATGAGCATATTAATACAAGCTTAAATGAGATTGTTGTGAATTTGACTCAAATTACATAATAATTGCTGGTTAAATGTGTTTATTTTTGTTATAGAATATATTTTCCATGCATACGTCCACTTTAAAGTTCTTTTATCAAAGATTTGTGGTTTAATCAAGTTTTATGATGATTAATCTGTATATTCTAAAAGCAGTGCAAATTAGATTATTGTAAAATTGACTGAATATTAAGCTTTAAGAGTTATGTTTAATGTGTTAATATTAGGGATGAAACAATACAGTTAGCCCACGGTTCAATACATACCTCGGTTTTCTGTTCGGTTCAGTTCTCTTGGCTTGACACATGTTTTTTTTTTTATTCTATAGGCAATAGGAACAGTAAGAGGTTAGGGAGAAAAAAATAAAAACAACTAATTGCAATACTCATTTTGTTTTACTTGAAAGTCAAGAAAAGTACACTAGTTCCTAGTTTGTTGTATAAAATAAAAATTAACACTGAAATCTCACAGCTGCTGCAGCCCATGTACAAACTGGGGAACACATAAAATCCTACACTTTGAAAATAAACATACATGTTAAGTTAATAAAGATAAATTGGCCATTTCAAATAAACATATTTGTACTTAAGTAAACATAAATAAACCATCTTAATTATCTTGGGGCTTAAAAAATGCGAGACTGTCGAGTGCTTTTATAAAATGTCAAAAGCCGGCACCTCCAATCACCGAAAACGGCTGCAAATCTTTAGCAATGTATAATCCATTTATAATTAATATTGTTTTGTTTGCATCTAAACATTGCGACCATCCACACAAAATATTCTTATTATTTTGTTTTTGTCGTACCATGGATATTTTCTTAAATTATCAATTAATGTGGAGCTTACAAAATACTAGATGAAATAAGAATTTATTCGGTTGTCATCAGTTAAACAAGCCGAGTCCTTGCCAGAAGCAGCCCGGACTCTACAGACAGATTCGGGCCAGATATGGTTGACCGGAATCGGGCCAGTGTAAAGCACTGTAATCACAAACACATGTGCATGAGCGAGCTGCGGGCCACACTTGGCCCGGATAACACTCGCCGATGCCGAGTCGGAGCCGGAGGCGCCGAAGGGCAGCCAAGTTTGTGCCGATTACTACCTGCTATGTGGAAATAAACACCTGCACTGCCTTTGTTATTTTATGTGTCTCTCAGAACCAGTTGGGTATGTTTGCTTGAAAGATTCAGCGAGGAATTGTTTCTATTTGAAGGACTTTATTACCTTCTCTGCTATCCTGCCTTCAGACAGTGATATTGCTGGGTGATGGCGCTGCAGTCATGGTTATATGTGTAAAACAATGCTTGCACACAGTTATTTTTTGTTCACCGTTTTTTCTTTTATTGGCATTATACTTACCGGCAAAATCAAAATGTCCTCACACGGCAGATTTGAATGACTGCTGCAAGTAAACAAAGTTATGCCATCTGTGCGCTAGTTTAAAGTTCCAACTTGTATACCAAGGCTAATACGCACGCACACTAGATTAACTATAGCAGCAGATCATTCACAAATCATGCCTTTTAAATTATGTTAGAATAAATGCCAATATACAGGCGCACCCAGTAAAAAAGTCTCACGCTTTAGCAGTAAGAGTTGTGCGTGGCTGTCAGTGCAATGTAAACAAAAGATATAGACAAATTATTACAAATTATTAAAATGATTATGCATGTACGAACGCAGATTATAACAAGAGTTCATTTAAATACTTGCCAAATATAAAGGTTAAATCTATATTAGATGTTATAACCGTGAAACCAATTACTCTTCGGACTAAATAAACATACAGCCAAAATCTATAACCAAACAGCCAAAATCTATGTTTTGCAGTTCAAAACATAGCCTATGAATGTGTCTGAATGTAGAATTCTACCTAAACAATGCACTGCTTTTGTTTTGCTTTGAAATACAACTTTTGAATGTTTGTAAAAAAAAAAAAAAAAAAAAAAAAAAGTTTTGTACAATGCACTGATATTATGTAGTTTCAAAATATAATATAGTAACATTCTAATGTAGAAAAATCCAACGTGGCTTTCTTAAGGAGCAAAACTACAACACATGGGCTCTTATATGCTGTTGTGTCATCACTCATATTGCAAGTTATATCTCTCAGGCCACTGATTTGGGATGCTTTTCATAAACTGGCCCTTATGACAAATTAATTGAATAACCCTGCTTTATAGTATATAGTCTAAAATATTGAAAGAAGAACATTACCATGCATCAATGGTACTAGGTTTAGCCTTATTAATTTGTGCTATTGTATCTTCACAAGTCACTATTTTAAGGAGGATATGAATCCAAAATGTTTTTGCACACGTGTGGTGTAAATTTTTTATTTTTTTATTTTTATTTTTTTTATGAAGGCCTTCGTTGTAGCTGTAAAACCAGCAAACAACATTCTCTTCTTTAGTGTACTTATACAGAAATTAGAATTGTCATTGAGAAGACATAAACCAGAACACATAACTTATTGTAAAAAGGAAAAAAAGAATTTACATGAGACCACAGGTCAACAGGTCAAAGTACCTGAAGATATAGTGTTACAGATATACAGACAGTTGTGGTTCAACTGCAGTTTAATTTTAACCCCCTTATAAGGAGTTCTCTTTATTTTTCTTGATTCAACTGCTGTTTACTGTATACAGCTCTTCATAAGACATCCTGCACCCTGCGAGGAGCCAGCCTCAAAGTAAAGGCTGTTTACAAATCATGTCTTCTGTGCACTCAAGGTCATTATTTCAAATGGAGATGCTCGGCTTGTGCGCACCAATAAGGAACGACATGCACGCATTTTGACTAGGCATGGGCCTATATAAAATTCTGACGGCATGATAACCTTGGTTAAATATATCACGGTTTCACGGTATTGTGATTACTGCTCTAAATTACAATCTTTTTAAATGACTGGGTAAAAAAAAAAAAATTATGAACACAATATATTTTATTTTGAGAATCATTTAAAATATTTTGGAGCTGTAAATATGTCAGGCTAAATAATTCTAATGAGTCACTGACTTCTGCTGTTTTTATTTGTTTCAAAAATGTAGATTTATTTACAATTTAAAATGGCTTTTTTTTTTTTTTGCTGGAGATACTGTTGTCCTAAAAAACGTTTTTTAAAAAGTAAATAAAAACATTTACATATACCTTAGGGCCGATATAGCAGAAAAATTTTGGTGGTTTTAAAACCTTGAGTTTTCCAAACCACAGTATACCTTGAAACTGTTATCGTACCATACCTAATTGTGACACGCTAGTATTTTCTATGCATGAATACAGCACATGAGTTGTAAAAAACATGTTTTTTAATGACTTCGAAGGCACATAATCAGTATACAAAGCTATCAGCGCTATGAAAAAGCATCTTTAAAAAGTGCCCCCAACTGAAACAGTGCGTTCAGTGTGATCAGACTCTAAGCTTCCACAATAATATTCAACTGCTAGCGGTAGTTTGCTTTCTAATAACATTGTGAATTGGTGCTGCAAAATATTGCACAAAACTGCAGTTACAATTGCTGAATTATATAATTTTTTTTAATGTATTAATATTAGTAGTAATATTAGTGTTAATATTAGAGTTGTATTACAGCTCATTTATAAAATGCTGATGTAGTAGGCTACCTGCAGAGGTGTCATTGAAAATCATTTTACCCATCTTTTTTTTATTTTTTAGTTTACAGACACTTCATATAATCTGATTACTGTTAATGTCACAGTGCATTGTCACCCAAATGGTCAGCCTACAATGTCATCCATGTGCATCTTCGCATATTTTCTTGGTTTCTTCAATTTTAAAGTGTAAAGTAGGTTAAACTAGTGCATTTACATAGTTCAAGCTGGAAATGCAAATGTTAAATGTAGCTCTATATTTCTGTTTATTTATTTATTTATTTATTTTTGATGGGTAAATTTTGCTTTCAGCAAGGCCAAGTTTAGGGATACACATTGGCTGAGGGTTTGGTGACCACTGGTGTACAACATTACTGTAGAGAGAGTGTTGTTGTTGAACAATGTTTTTTTTCATAGAATGCCCATTGTAATGCATGTCAGACAGTGTCATCTCTAGTGCTTCATATATGTTCAAATACATGGATTGGCAAAGGCTGTAAAACTCATCTCATGGTTCTTTTACCTTAATTATTGCAGTCTGGCCACTGATTAGAGTTGGATTTGTACACATGGTGGGCAGATGAATGCAGTTCCTTTAGTACGCAGAACTTCCTGCTTGGTCCTTTAGATTTTAGTGGGGTGTGGGGTTTGAGATGATGATGCTGGTTTGGATAAAATAACTGATGGTATAGGGAGAGCAGGGCACAAAGTAAACACTTTTTGTTTGTGGCCAAATAATAAACAAAGTAATGGGGTTAGACAAAACATATTTTTTACCAACAACACAAAAGACTCCTACAAATGAGCACTGGTTGTATGATCGCCGGACCTATGGTTTCTGTGCAGTATTGCCAAAAGTGCCAGTAAAAATTTTACTATTTACCCAACCAGTGGGGCAAGTTGTAACAGAGGGTTAGTTGTAACACGTGCTTAAAAAGGCAGATTTTACAGCGTTAATTTAATTTCTGTTTACTTTAAATAGTAGTTATATTTCCTCTTAGCACAATTTATTTTCTATTCTCCATAGCACAGTATGTTTATTATTTATTTATTTATTTATTTATATGTTTATCTATTGGATAAACACATTTGGATTTATTTGCATTATTATTTATTATACAGTGCATGTATTTGCATTATTAGCAATAAAAAAAATTTTATATTAAAAATATTTTCTTTTAAAAAATATTTTACATAAAAATTTCTCAACATTAAAGTCAAAATGCAAAAAATATTTTGTTAGTTTAATTTGTGTCCAACAGCGCATGGCTTAACTGTTACACACTGTTATAACTAACGCCGCTGTGTTATTCTCAAAACTGGCTCACAGTTATTGTGTGTTTTTTACATTCTTCAAATTGCTTTCATCTTTTAGCCTAGAAAAAGGTGATCACAGCAATATAAGATTTTACGTTTATACTTTCACAGATTTGTTTTAAATAAAAATTAAAAAATCGACTATAATCAAGAATACTTTTAAGCTGCAAAAATGGTTTCTCCTGTGTTTCTTATGCAAATTTCACCAAACTTTTTCAATAATTGGCAAGAAGACGTCTGCCGACACTGTGGTGAAAACCTTGGAAGCATGCAATGGTTAACCCTGAGCAAATACCTTAAAACTCTGTGTTACAATTTACCCCATGTTTCTTTGTTCCCCAAGGTGAGGGACTTAGAACACCTTAAAGAACAGTAAGATTGTTATTCTGCACCTTTTGTTATTTTGAGTAATAACTTTGCTACAAAATAACACTTCCTAACATCCAGTTATGTGGAGCAGTGTTACTTTCCAATTGGCCAGTAAGTTTATTTTTTTATTATTATTATTTATTATTAGTTCTAACTATGCCAGAAAATAGAATATGATTTAGTAAGATGTGTTTTACTTCTATAAGTATGTAATCTGGCAGTCTTTTTGTTTATTAAACTGCTTTAATTTACAGCAAATGATCTAGTACTGTACAATAGAAAGCTCTATTGTTTTATTTGAATGTATTTTTCATTTAACTGCTTAGAAAAATATATAGAATTTAAAAAAAATATTAAAATCAACTTTTGATTAGTAAATCATGCTCAAGCTGAACACCCTTTGTGCAATCGACTAACCTACAGTAAATTGCTCATATTTACCTTTGCAAATTTATTCTTTAAAAAAAAATAAACTTAAATAGAAACCTTAAAACTTGCAACACAGAGGGTGTCTACTGCTGTGTTTAAAATGACATCAAATCTTTTGGTGACACTATTTGATTTACCTCTTGCTTTCACCGTATCTTGCACTCTACAGATTTGTAGCCGAGATCACATAGAGTTTTGTTTGTCTCTCTCCAATCTGAGAGTGTGAAATGGGATTGCTTGTGCATCATTGGTTTGCTGTGTAAGATGGCTATGGGATGTTTCCATAGTGCTATGGGTGAAAGTCTTAAGTGTTGTCACTTGAGAGAAACACCTTACTTCCCCAGAACTGCATGGCAGCAGGCGGAAGGCACATCGAAGTGATGCACTGTCTTCTACGGCGACACACACCACAAACAGCATGTAATTTGTCTGAACAAGCTGTCTTTTGAGTGAGCACTGCACATTTTCAGACGGTCACAGGCGTTTGGGGGGAAAAGTGCAGAGGGTGCCTCTCTAGAGCCTTCACCTGTCAGATGGAGGTGAAGTCAATATAGCAACATCTCTGTGAGCATCCTGTCTAAATGTTTACAGGAAGCCAATGGAATGAGGCCTGTATACAAACAGCGATTCTTCAGAGCAAAGAAAACAAAAGATTTGGTTGAGTAGGGGGAGGTTCTGTGTTGGCTATTGTAGTATTGGCTGGAAGTGGCACATGGCCCAAGGCTCACAGCTCAGACATAAGAAAGACTCTGTGTACCATTAGAAGAGTGATTAGGTTGTCTGCTTTGCCCCCAGGCTCATGATGGCCTCTGGACTAAACAGGCCTTTACGCTGGCTGGTCCTCTACACCCACGTCCCCTGTCCGCCCACAGCGCTCCACTTCAGACTCCTTATGGAACCAGTGAGCAATCACAAGAGAAGGTGCCCAGCCATAAGAGCCCAAAGTGCGTTTGTGTGTGTCCGCATGAGTGCGCTTGTGAGTGCTCCAACAGTGTGAACCGGCGAGGTGCAGCGAGACATTGTTAACACGGCCCAGCTTGCAGGCGTGACCAGTATCCTTTAGAGAGGACGATACCGAGGCCAAAGGAAATATTCCCCACGCTCGTTTATTTCTCATGGCACTGCTGGTATGTCCCAGTGCATCCTGGGTGTTCCACTCGCTCACTCGTTAACAGCTTTCACACAGGGTACCAATTAACCTCTCACATCCTGTTCCACAACAGGTTTTTTATATTGCACAAAACTCACAGCTTCTACTCTTAGTGACCCCCTTTTAACAGAAAAGGCTTCTCGGTGTGGCTCAAGTCCTCAAACTGCATCTCCATTAGACTAGGCGTCCTCAATTTATCCCTCTTGACCTTTTGCCAGAAGGCCACTGGCAGTTTCAATTCAGTTCACTGCACAATTTTTCCTTGAGTTGGCTTTGTGGATTGCTACAAAACATTGCAAAAACATTGGAGATATCAATGATGATATAATGGTGGCAGGAAAAGGCGCAGGTCACGCCACCCAGACCCACAGACAAACATTACTGTTTTAGTTTACACAGTGACTGAAATTGGGTGATAGGGTTGTACTAAAGTCAAATTTCCATCTCTGATAATGATTTGCTGATAATTGTTTGATGGCCAAAAAACTATACATTGCATGCTGCAAAAAAATAAATAAATAAATAAATAAAAAAATAAGCAACAACATACTAATAATGCATCAAAATGCATAATATAGGTTTTGAATTATTTCCTACTCTGTAAAACCCAAAAGTTAAGGTAACTCGAACCATTTGAGTAAACCGATTGCAACAAACCTTTTAAATTAAAAAACTAATCCTAATGAGTACTGTGAACTTAATCCATTTGAGTAAATGAAGCAATTTGAGCACAGTAAATGAAGAGAACTCCGAGTACTGTAAAACCCAATAAGTTAGGGTAACTCAAACTGTTTGAGGAAACCAATTGCTACAAACCATTTAAGTTAAAACTAATCTATATGAGTAATCTGAACTTACTCCATTTAAGTTGAATTAATGAGGTATTTAACTCATTACATTCAACACTGAGTTCACATCAATTTTTAATCAAGTTGAATTAACTCAGTCAATTTTGAGTTAACTACACTTATTTAACTTGATAAAGTTGACTGTTGGGTTTTACAATGAACTGTATATTTATTTGCTTGAAAAATATTTTGGATTTGTCACTTGAACGGGAATATTAGGCCTATTATTAAATATTAGGCCTCATTTCATTCTCTTTTATGCTTACAAAAATCTGTTATGCTCACCAGGGCTGCATTTGTTTTCTTGAATTACTTTAAACTTCATCAAAATGAGGATTTGCATTTGAATATATTTGATACTCTGATCCCAAAATGTCTTTTGTAATTTTTTTGAACAAAAACAGACAAACTAAAAATATTATTTAAAAGGAAAAAGTACAGCACTTGTTTTTGAATGTACTAAATTTTTAGTAATTAAAAAGCATTTTTATTCCTTTAAAATGTAATACAATGTACAGTGATGTGATTAATAATTCTAAGTAATTCACTTCAGAATAAGGATGTGGTTTCATTTTTTTATTTTTTTTTACATAAATATATCTGTGACGCTAAAATATAGTTTAAGAAACCAGTTGTGATGAGCATGCATACTGTATAAGTCAATGTTAGGAAGATAAGAGGAGGAACAGTTAGTAATCTCCAGGAAAAAGCATGCACTCTTCTTGTGAATCATGCTGCTCTCTGCGGCTATGAATCCTGTCACATCTCAGCCTATTCAGTAAATGCTTAAATGTACGTCTCAGTATTTGTTCTTTAGAAAGTATAGAAACCAGGTCACAGCAGGCCCTTGCAGTCAACTCTTAATTGGTTCTGTTGCTTCTGGCGTGCATTTTGCCAATGGCAGAAAGCGTAACTTGTGCGCGTCTTTGTCCAATCTTCACTGATTTGGTCTGAGCCATTGTTGAGGCCTAACAAGTCGGACACCCCACACTTCCCTCCTCCCCGGAGCCTCCGATGTAATTATGGAGCTTGTCTCCTGGCAGTTGCAGTCGGAAAAAGTCACCAACAGCCGAAAAGAGAGTGTCCATTAAGGCTTGTCTGACTCGACCCGGTGTTTGGAGGGGGTGAAGCGAGGCGCAAAAACGTGGCGCGGGCAAGTAGCAAACACGTCTGTTTACTGGAGCATGCAGCAGCCTTCCAGCTCCTGCTTCCTGGACTTGAGCGTCTACCGTGGGTGTGCGAGGACTAGTTTAGAAGCTGACGCTGGCCGTGTTAGTCAGCCCGCATCACTATCAGCCGCCCACTAATTGCAATGAGGTTTAGAGCGGAATTAGGTAAATGTCACTTCACAACAGCAGCTCAAACAGAGAAATCGCCTCTTCAAGGCTATTTTACACACCATGGGTGTCTTTTTCAGCTGGTGGAGCCGTCAACAACACACACAGATCCGTAGATTAAAAAAAAGCGCTCGAGTTAAAGTTTTTCTTGCAATTCAGGTGATCATCAGGTCATTTTGACTTGTTATGAGGAAAGGATACAAAATACACGGCTCTTAAATTAAAGAGAAACATTTGTGTAGTTTTTTTCCCCCTCTACAGCTTCTGTTGCTGAAACAAATGCCTTGATGGTAATCAATTAGACCACAGAACCATCCGCTGTATATGGGTAATTACAACAGCAACAACAACATAATTGGCTTTTAAATCATTTGCGAATGACTGAACTCAAAGCATATGCCCTTGGAGCACACAACCAAGCATAAGAAGCCATGTCTACCCATCTACCCTCAGCAGCGAGACGGAGAAAGCCTATGGACCCACAGCTCTTATTTCTTGATTGATATAATAGTATTGAAACATTAGTAATAAGCTACTTATTTAGTCCAAGAGTTTTGAGGATGGTTTTGAAGATTTTTAAAAATTTGTCCAATGGTTGTCCAGTAGTTCTTGAGATTTATAAAAGAACATTTTATAAGATTTTTGTGTATTTTCACAGCAGTATATAAATGCCATACGTTTCGAGAAACGTGAAGTCATAAAATCTGTCCTTTCAGGCCACAAAAGCTCTCCCCAAGGACCTGCATATTGACTGGGAAACATGTTGTACACGTGAAAAAATGTAAAAATAATATAGATTTCTGTTACGCTCAATTTCAATATGAATTTAAAATGATTTAAATGTTTTATTATAAATATTTAGAGAGCAAAGTGTAATGTACGGTTATGACAATGGGGTTGAGGATCCACATGCAGCTTTATTAAAGAATAGTCATACAGGCAATGGTCAAACACAGGGGTAAACGGGTACATACAGACAAATCCAGAAGTCTAGTCAGGTCAGCAAATGGTCGATACATGCTGCAGACAATGTAACTAAGAGAACAAGGCAAGGGTCAGACACGAAAAGACTAGACTAGAAGAACACTTCTTAATGTTGCAGGGTAACCAAAAAAGACTCAGCAAAGTCTGTCACATTGAGCCATTTATTTAATCTGTGTAATCAGTCTTGAGCATCTCTCAGCTGTGTGTGTGTGTGTGTGTGTGTGTGTGTGTGTGTGTGTGTGTGTGTGTGTGTGTGTGTGTGTGGGTGTGTGCGTGCGTGCGTGCGTGCGTGTGTGTGTGTGTGTGAGAGAGAGAGATGGAGAACCAGAACAGGTGTGTGTGGGTGGTGCCTTAAGGGAGTTGTAGTTCATATGGTGGCAGAATTATAATCCAAGTGAAAGTGAGTGTTCTCCAGTGACCTATGAGGATTAGATCGCTGGGGATCATGACTTCTGGCACATAAGTTTAATATTGGGGATGATGTCCCTCAACTAAATTAATTATTGCCTTTTTGGTATTTTTATTTTTTGACCTTCATAAGATCCAGTACTCCTTCAGAATTTAACATTAAAATGTAACAGTTCATTTTGATTTTAAAAATTAATCCCAATGTAATTTTTATTTTTCCATGCACTTGATTTTAATGTTGATAAAAAAAAAAATATAATAATTTGTAGCATTTTCACCTTTACAAATATTTGATTTTTGTGTCATATTTAAAATTACACAGGCAGATTCGTTTGTATTTTAAAAAATCAGTGCTTTATTATTTATCAGTAGCAGACAGAGTATTAAAATCAGTGCTTTCTTATTTATCACTAGCAGCTAGATAATTAAAATCAGAGCTCTCTTATTTGATGTTTTTTTTTTTTCTCAATTTTGGAAGGTCTCAAAACAGCTAAAGATCTGGTCTTTTTGGGTGAAAACATACATATGCATATTTTATCCAAAAAATGTTGAATATGTACTTTTTTCATGTTTCATTTATTGCCTTAAAGTGATTAATGCTCATGATCTCATCATTCATGCCACTAATGATCTTATATATAAGTCGTTGGTACATTAAGTGCAGTCAAGGGCATTTCTAGTCAGTTTTTATTCCTGGATAAAATATTCAAATTCTTCGCGAGAACATGATGTTTCTTTTTCATGTGTTAAGAAGCCATCTCTGTGCCACTTTGGGTTATAGCCACTCCTGTCACTGTGGATAATGGACAGCTGACATGCTGGTGCAGAAACATGGCTCTGGGCCGTCCGGCGGTGACATGGCACTAGCAGGCTGCCACCACGCTCGATCACTCGTAAGCCACGCTCATAAACTGGCCATGACAGACATTGATCACCACTGTCACTTGCTAGCCATGTCGTGGTGAGTTTAAAGTCACACGCTAGACATGCAAATGCCGCGGCATGACACTAATGGTCATTTCGCATTTTTTGCATGTGCGTGCTCGCATGTGTCCGCCTGTCTGTCTCAAATCTCAATTGAGCACTGAGGGAAAGCAGAGAGTGGAGAAAAAAAAAAAGAGCACAGCTGGACACGCACAGTTTGCCAATTCGCTGTTTGTTCCGGATTTCAGCCAGTTTACACACTCTGCTCATTTTATTCAGGCTCTGGTTGAGTTCCATGTTCCATTGCCTTTTGAAGTCACGATCGTTCCTTCTGGCCCTAAATTAGCGATAACATGATATCGCCGTTTTGCTATAAAAAGCCTCACACTCCCCGCATGTGCCTGTCTTGTTGTTTTTGCTTTGAACACACAAACACTAGAGGAACGGCTCATTCGAATGTTTACCTCTGGCCAAATGATGCTTTCGTTTGGCATTTGGAATAGTCTCGCACAAACTCAGAGGCTAAATATGTCGATGTTCGGTGGAACCTGAATTTGACATCATTCCTGAACTCTCAGCTCTTTGCCTGAGTTGTTCTTGTTGCTGTGGATCTCTGGTAGGATGTAGTTTGTAATTAGACACAGATGTTTCTAAAGCAGCTTGGCCAGACTGTTATTCTTGCCTATGCTGAGTACTTATTTTACCCTCCTCATTTCAAGCTGCACTCACTTTAAAACTTTCCCAAAATTCCAGGCCCTAATGCAGTTTAGTCACACGGCGACCACGTGGTGCTACAAAGAGGCTGTGCCTCTCTTTTATTAATAACCAGAAAGTTAGTATTATTATTCATTCATTCATTTTCTTTTCAGCTTAGTCCCTTTAATAATCAGGGGTCACCACAGCGGAATGCACCACCAACTTATCCAGCATATGTTATACGCTGCAGATGCCCTTTTAGCTGCAACCCATCACTGGGAAACACCCATACACACCCATTCACATGCATACATTATGGGCTATTTAGCTTACCCAATTCACCTAGCACATGTCTTTGGATTTGTCGGGGGAAACCGGAGCACCCGGAAGAAACCCACATGAACACGGGGAGAACATGCAAACTCCACATAGAAATGCCAGCTGACCCAGCCAAGGCCCGAATCAGCAACCTTCTTGCTGTGAGGTGACAGCGCTACCCATTGCGCCACATTTATTATTATTATTTTATATTTATTTAGTTTCTTATTTACCCAGGATGATTCCATATACAATATCTCAATATCACACAATCTTAAAATTGTGCAAACCATCAGTTTCAGAAAATGTGCACTTTTCAAAATAGATAGACCTTAAAATATTTTTTTGCATAGCGAGAGATGGTACAGATTCCATACTGCATAGTGTATCTTGAGGCTCATTCCATACATACGAAGCATAATTAGAAAACACAGACTGACCTTTTTCTGTATGAAAAATCTGCATTTCATGTAAGAACACATCTGTTAAAGTCTACACTCTAAGAAATGCTGGGTTTTTTAAACCCATATTGGGTAAAATGTGGACTAACTCGAACGTTGGGTTATATTCGTTTAGTTTAAAAAAAAAATCCAGCATTTGTATTACACGCAACATTAAATTGAAATAACTATTTTTAGACTGTATTCTATAATTTCTCATAGAGTGATAGAGAGTCTATAATTTAAAGGGCACCTATTTTACCCCTTTTTCAAAATTTAAGATAAGTCTTTTGTGCCTCCAGAATGTGTCTGTAAAGTTTCAGCTCAAAACACTTATCAGATTATTTATTATACCTTTCAGAACGTTGGGATTTTCTGCTCTGAACACATTTTAGCTGTTTTTGTTGCCTGTGCCTTTAATGCTAGTTCTCCCCGCCCACCATTCCCCTGTGCCTGTCTGAGTGTGCCTCAATTTCCGGCTGTGTCAGATAAACAGCACAGTGACAGACACGAAGGAAGCAGATCTCGCATAATGTTTGTGAGAAATACTACAGTAAGAACTTTCCCAATGACTAATTGATGTATTTGTTGTCGAGTTAATTCAAACCTTTCTGCAATGATGAGTCACACACAATGTTGTCACAAAGTTCACGCACACACACAGACACACACAGACAGACACAAGTGTGTGTTTAACTTTGCACTAGTTTGCACCGAAAATGTGACAGCATACACGTTAATGTCCACTGCTGTATGGATATCCATTATGTTAATGTGCAAAATAAACTTATTTAATGTCCACAAACCGGGATCTTCTTTAATAATTGTACTGACATGCAGCTGTGGTGATAAAGTAAATCACTGAAATTGAAATTCATTATAAACATCCACTGTTTTAAAAACATTTTAAATTTGTAAAATTCTTTTTTGAACACATCACATTTGATGATGATTGATGATCACTGAGAGCTGAAAAGAGCTTTTAATCTTTGTTGCTTTGTGCATGTCCTGTCTTGTTGATATGATTATACTAGTTACTATGGAGACATGTTAATACCCGGCTTTCAATCAATTTGGTGGGCGGGGAAACTGCACTCCTACATCTCGTTGCAGTCGGCCTCAAAATGGTAGGAATTTGAATCCTATTTTGAATCCTGTTTATATCACCCCAATATGACTGTGGACACAATATATAAAGTTCTGTCCAAACAGATTACAAAAGATTTTCATCATAGGTGCCCTCTAAATTAAAAAGACATGCAAGCATTTAAACCAGTAATAAATTGTAAGGCACCATGAAAAAAAATAACATCTTTTTATTTTTATTTTTTTACATTCAGAGATGCATGCATATAAATTACATATCCATAATGTAATACTCATAGAAGACTACTAAACATTTTTCATCTATTATCTTGTAGTTTTTGTAATGAGTATCACTATAAGTAGAGTATGGTTTTGTTTGTTTATTTATGAAGGCAGAATGACAGATAGTGTTTTGTGAGATGAATTTGTAATTTGTGTTGTGTAAAAGAAGCTTAACATCACTGCATAATTACATAAACCACATCATGTCCTATTAGAGGCTATTTTAATTCATCCCTGTCGCCTAGAGGACACAGGGAGTAAAGTAATTTTGGTGCAGACAGCAGAACACTGCTGGAAATCCCCGTTCTGATGTAGCCACATTCACTGCTTTGATCTGGTGTGAGCATTTCAGTGATGCTGAATTGGAGAACCTGGGTTTAGTGTGGCTGTTATGACTGGAGGAACATGGAGAACTGGCCCTGTAGGATAAGGATTAGATTTTTACGACTTTATGACTTCTGACTTTTTAGCACTCTCAATCTGAAACTGGTCATGTGACAAAGTGAGCAGAAGCTTAAGCCATGTTTTAAAAGCTAGCGAGTTGCCTACTGCCTGCATCCTACATTGACAGCTGTCTTTTATGGCTAATTCGAACTGAATTAGAACCTCGTAAATGGCTGATTTGGAACTCAATAGACACCATGAAGCATATGGAGACTGAACTCACAATTGATTTATGTCTATAGAATGAATTTGGGATACAGTAGTAATTAAAAAATAATTGGAAGTTTTTCTTTAGTAATTGATACATATATGAAACATGAATAGAATGAGCATATATGATTTATTTCATTTTTTATTAATTGAACAATTTATTTTGGATGTCTCCTACAATAAGTTTACATCTATAAAGTCAGAAATAATGGTTTGTTTAGGGATATTTTTGCAGTCTGCTGTGCTCTGACTGGTTAAATGGCACAGTCTGTTGCGCCTGGTGTCAGACTTTGCAGAACATATATCTGAAATCAAACATGCATTATTATATCTGAATTTAGCTACGTATGTGTTTTTGATGCTTTGTATTACACATTAGTGCAAACAGTACAGCTGTGGTGCAAAATCATGTGCGGAATCGATTTTGAAATTTTCATAATGCAACACTTTTTTTAATCACAGCACAAAACGCTTGTGGGTTTGGCAAATCATATAAGTTAGCTTTATTTCATGAGATTTTTGTAAACACAGCACACTATGAACACTTGTAATTAAATTAAAGCTTTCCTAGATTTCTAAATGTTTATTTTAGGTTCAAGTGGTAATTGTAAGGAATTGGATGCAAGCAAAGTATAAATCACACAGCACCAACTGCTTTTAAAAACTAAGCATAGATCCAATCTGAGAGAGCAAACACTGTAAAAAATGCCAGGTTTCACACAATTTTGTCATGTTGTCACAATGCAAATTGGTGAAG
Source organism: Danio rerio (assembly GCF_052040795.2). Taxonomy (NCBI): domain Eukaryota; kingdom Metazoa; phylum Chordata; class Actinopteri; order Cypriniformes; family Danionidae; genus Danio; species Danio rerio. The sequence continues at coordinate 29,862,910 of NC_141035.1, forward strand.
TTAACTTAATTTAATTGTTTTGTTTTTTTTACAAATTTAAGTGGATTAAACATAAAACAATTAAGTTGTCTAAAAAAGCTAGAATTGTGTTGATTCAGCTCATTTTAACTAAGTACTTTGAACAAACACAAAAAAATATTTTTATATGTAAATAATTTTGAAAATCTCAAAGGATTTTTCTATTACAAACTATAACAAACATAAATACAAACAGTAACATTGGTGTTGGTCTTGCCATATTGTTTGAGCCCAAGTCCTTATCCTTTGGATGTGCATGAAAAGATTTGCTTTTGTGGTACATAAAAAATGTATTTTCTGCATGCCAACAACACAAAACAAACTTTTTCATGCCTCAGTTACAGCACTACAGGGTCAAAGTAGACTGATTGTTCACAGAAAACCAATAAAAACCATATAGGATGCAAATTTGCTACAAATCTATATGAGTTGTACTGTGAACTTACTCCTTTTAATTTGAAGTAATGAGGTATTTAACTCATTACCTTCAACACTGAGTTCAGAACTATTTTCAAATGCATAGATTTAATTTTAAGTAAAATTTGAGTTAACTACACTCTTAATTTGATGAAGTTGACTGTCGGGTTTTAAAGTGTATGGAGTCATTTCATTAGGTTTTGGGTATAGTTGTAAAAAAGGCACTCAATAGTGAGCATTTTAATAATCTACTGATGACGCCAACAGCCGTCTTACTACGAGAGACTGATCCTGCTGCTAAGCATGCTGGTTTCAGTGGTTGGTAGCAGTGTGTTAAACTTCTGAACTGAAAGACACATTGTGAGAGGCAATTCCGTTTTCATCAAAGTTAAATCAGTCCCTCTTTAAAGTGGCTTAAACGGTTCAAATTAGTGGTGGGCTTTTTCGAAGCCAATATATAGGAGTCTCTCAAGGCCATGTGTTTGTGGGCTGTGGCGTGCCTTCCTTTAAGGTCAGATGCTGCGCAGTGAGCTGGATGATGACTCACATGGTAAAATCCACTTTTTAGAAACCATCATGAGCTCATCTGAGCTTCACCTGACCGAGATCCCGAGGAGATGAACAAAGTTAATACCTAGGAAGGAAAGTATGGCACTGTCGCTTAATCTTTTTCCGAGGCTGCGATTTCCGCCCAAAAAGCTGGTCTAATTAGTCTGTTTCGCCAGGATTTGTATTTTTAGTTCTGCAGTGACGAGAGAAAGTATGGGAGCAATCTGCGACTAAATAACATCCACATATGGGCTTGATCTCGAACCCGCTGTTTGAATCAGCTTTGCCGGCCTCCATATTGAAGAGATTTCCAATTGCTACAGAGGCCAAAGTGTGCCATGTCACAATGTATTGTGTTCACCTCAGCATTCGATGAAAAAAGATGGCTAAGCTTATTATTCTTTCCGTTTTGCTTAGTTTTAACACAGTGATTTTCAAAGGAGACTGATTTGTTAAATATTGAATACTTCAAGGCCCCCAAATACACCAACTGTCTAAAAATGGGGGTAAAAAGTAGAGGATATTTAAAATGTAAGCTCAGATGATTTGAAGACAATTAAAGAAATAAAAAAAAAGACTTTCCATGCAGTGTGTAACAGCACTAAGTAAATGAAAACATCCAGCTGAAGTTTAAATCTGAAAGTGTGCTGTGTTTAAAACTATTGATTCTTTGACGAAATAGTCGCCTCAGAGTCGAATAAATGAATTGTGTTGGGTTCAGATCTTTTGCCTGAACACATTAACGTCAATATGGTACATCACCAAATATGTAGTGCCAGATCCGGTAAAACGTCAACGTGCCTTTCCCTTTAGACACTAGCGGAGCACGGGGCACCACAGGAGGGATGATGACGCTAAAATGACGTTCACTGACAGATTGAGATTCAGCTGTGGGGGAAAAAGAGTTAAAGTTCATTTTCACAACTATACCACAGTATAGCCAACCTAGTGATGCGTTTGTTCCTGTTATTTTTCTGAAGTTTGATATGATAACCTACGCTGCAACGCAGGATTTGACGATCGTTTGCTATTAAAAGGAGCAGCAGAGACTATTATGTATGGAACTTTGTCAGTAACTGTTGCAGTTAGTATGAACCAGTTTCTTCTTCCTCCGGATCATAACATGTAAGTGTAATTAAAACTGTTGCCGCGTTTTCTGTAGTTTGTAAAATATGTATTTAATTGTGTGTTGTAAGTTGTAAATGCCCCCCTAAGCTTGTAATTATGTATCTATATCGATTAGTGCCGAACTGTATTTCTCAGGTTAAATCTGGGGTTATTTACATATTGCGTTATAAACCATTTTATAAAATGTGACGCGTGCTTCTTCCTTTACTGATTTAAATGCATTTCTGAACTCGTGATTCTCTGCCATTTGTCTTTGCTATGGCCACTATCAGCTGTTCCTCACATGCGCTGCATGGTCAATTTTCAAAATAGTTTATAAACTTTTGCCACTGTGTGGATTAATAGTGAATGTGTGTCATTGTTATTATTTGGGGTTAGGTTTAAGAGTAGAGAAATATGCTGGAGTTTAACTGCATTCTTTTATTGCATTCCTGCATTGGGCTCTCACATACTCTGCCGAATACTTCATAACCGTGGTGGGTGTTTCTCTCTGTCTCTTGTTGAACTCAGCCGACCAATCACAACAGTTTGGGTCAACAGACCAATCAGCGCAGATAGGTCTCACACAAAGGAGTGGTTTTAGAACAAATGAATCGCTGAACAAATCATATGGGAGTCATTGGGATAATTTGGTAAAAATAAATGCATATTATAAGACAATGAAAGTGTTTTTTGACCTTGTGTGCATATCAGCCTGTGTTGAAGACCCCCAAAACCAAAATATGACCTTTTATAATGCATAATATGGGCTCTTAATTATAATGTGCATAAGTTATTATATTTAAAGGGATAGTTCACCCAAATGTTTTAACTCTGTCATTGTTTTCTCATCATCGACTTGAAGTTTTTTTTTTTTCCTTTTGTTGAAGATGAAGATATTTGGAATAAAGTTGAAAACACCTTTGACTTCAATATAGTAATTTTTCCTCACTGTGAATATCAGTGTTTACAGGTTTTTAGCTTTCTTTTAAATATCTTGCTTTGTGGAAGACAAGCAAGATAAGAAGCAAGAATGAGTCACATAAAGGTTTATAACTCTTTAAAGGTGTAATGTTAAGGTTTTGGGTGAACTATCCCTTTAAGGTTTGTATTATACACATGCAGTATATCTGTATATAAGCTGTTTCTAAGGTGGAATGAATAACATATTTTTATCCAAGCCAGTACATTCTTCTTCCATTTTTGTATTGCCAAGTAAAGTACTGACAAATGAATACTATCGCTTCTTTTATCATTTTACACTACTTATGGGCACATTAGTTTTGAGTTCTTTGATTCCTTCACTTGGAAAGGCAACCACACAGAAATCACACCATTATTATCTCTGCAGTTATGTAATTACTTAGCAAGCTGAACCTCAGAAAACATTTCCGTTCCATCCGCTCATATACCACCAGAATCTCGGTGTCATCCTCCTATTGATAAATAAGATGTGGTATTACCATAATCACAACCAAGCTGTAATAATGGCTTTTGCATGTCCAAACGTGCTGCAATTTAACTGTGGCTTGAAAGTGAGGAGGTGCAAACAGCTATTTCTTTTATTCTCAATTTCCTCCACTTTAGAGGATTCTGTGGTCAGGCGGAGTGAAGTATTAAAACTTTATTTCACCAAATGTAATGCTCCACCAATTTTTAAATTAAGTTTTAACATATGGGACACCCGACCACAAACAAAACGACTGCATATTGTGAACTGTTTTGAGGACATCTGAGCTCAAAATTTGGAGGATTTGCCAGAAAGCAACTCTCTTTCTCTTCAACACACACACACATACACAAAGATGGAGATACACCCACTTTTGGTCTTATTCACTAATAGTTCCATGTTTGTGTACTGAGTATAGAAACATTTATCTTGTTGTAAAGTTGCTAAAACTGTATTATTTAAGTGAGTCAGTGTTTCTGTGTGTTTTTGGTTTGTTTGCTGTTTTGCATGTAGAATTGAGTTTGTTTTGTGCAGTTTGTTGTTTGTTTTTATTGTTTGTGTTGTGTTTTAGTCTTTTTGTGTTTTGTATTATAGTTGTAAAATTTTTGCTGTATGTTTTTTTAATTTATTTATTTATTTTTATTTAGTTTTTGTGTTTTTTTTGTATGTTTTTGTTTAATGTTTTTGTTCTGGTTGTTTTGTCATGTATGTGTTTTGTTTGTTTGTGTTTTTTATGTAGCTTTTATTTTTTGCATTTCTGTGTGCTTGGTTTGTTTACTGTGTTTTGCATTTAGAATTGAGTTGTTTGTTTATTTGTTGTTTGTTTTTATTTTCTTTGTGTTATGTTTTAGTCTTCCTTTTTGTGTTTTGTAGTCATTAATTCATTTATTTTCTTTTCAATTTAGTCCCTTTATTAATCAGGGGTCACCACCGTGGAATGAACCGCCAACTTATCCAGCTTATGTTTTATGCAGCGGATGCCCTTCCAGCTGCAACCCATCACTGGGAAATGTGTTTTGTATTATATTTTGTTAAATGTTTTTGCTGTTTGTTTTTGTTTTTTATTTTTGTTTGTGTTATTTTGTTTTTGTTTAATTTTTGTTCTTGTTGTTTAGAAGTTATGTGTTTTTGTTTGTTTTATATTTTTTTCACATAGCTTTTAAGTTTTTTGTGTGTGTGCAGTTTTGGTTTTGTTTCATGTTTTTGTTTTTGGTATTTTTTTGTTTTTGCGTTGTGGTTTGACATTATTTATTTATTTATTTATTTATTTGTGGTTTGCTTTACCTTTCTTTTGCAATGTTTTTTTTAACATGGTTTTAAATGTTATCCTAAATTCCAAAGTGCAAACTTAAGGCTGATTTATATTTCAGTGTCAAGCCCACGAGTATGCTCTTGACACGCACCTCTCAAAAATATGTAATTACATGTGGCAACAACGCATATCGCAAGCTCTGTGATTGGTCAGCTTGGTAGCTGTGCCAAGTGTGGGCAATGCTGAGAGCCATGAGCCTTATGGAGCGAGTGTTTACAAGTGCCAAGTCCCGTGAAGGAGATTGAAATGGAAATTTTTGTTTTGTGTTTACCTTATGATTATAGTTGTTGCACAGCTGCCAGTAGCATTTAGAAACAACAAATCACCTGCAAAACATAACATAACCTACTGCCAGCTAGCGTTTCGCAAGTTTTATTGCAGAGCAACACAAACAGCACACAGAAGTATAAATGCATGACTATGCCCAAAGCATGCACTGTGGGTAATGGCGATCACTTAATGCAGAAGTATAAACCAGCCTTTCTCCATGAGTCATTCCTAATGTTTCAAGGTTTTTGTGCACACATACATGCACAGGTACATTAGTATCTGCAGATGCACAGACAGTGACACCCACTGTCTCTTTTTTGCCTTTCTAGCTGATGCTATGACATCCTGTCTGCCCTTAACAGTAATATCTCTCTCTGTCGCATCGCCCACTCTCTCTTTGACAACTGAGCGTTTTTCCCAGTGAAATCCTCTCCACCAGTCCATCAGTCAGTCAGTCTCCCTCGTTTTCTCTCTCCTATTCTGGGCCGTCTTCACCTTTCCTGACAGCTCTGTGCCTCATCACCAGCTATCTGAAGTGACAGCTCACATCCTGGGGCTGCAACGGAGTCTGGCTCACTGAAAAAGAGCAGCACAAACACACACATACACACACCCTAAACCCTTCTTGCACCCCCATGCTCTCATTCTCTCTCGCTCTCGCTGTCACACACACACACACATTTACACCCACACAGACCCCTCTGCCCTAGTATTAATTCATAAACGCGTTTGCTCTAGTTCACTCTTGGTGCTGCCGGGGCATCTGTAGGGCTATGGTGATATGCTGGGAGGGGGCGCCCGAATACGCTTCACATGCTACTGCTTGCGCACTCAGCCTGCTGCCCGATGAAAAACAGACGGCTGCAGACACATATAGTGAGTGTTGTTCTGCACCAAGATTCATTGGAGTGTGTTTCTGAACAGCAGCACAGAGCCGCAGTTGGACATTTGTGCTGTCAGAGACCTACAGCTGTAGCACAAGCCTGAGGCTCCTTCACCACATTGTGAAGCTTTAAAACACTTTTAGCTACCATACAGTGATGGTAAAATATATGGGATAGTCTTCATTGTTTTTATTTGATAATGACGCTACAAGTGATGACATACAGGTTAGTGCATGTGCTCGATATGTTAGGATGAACTTACTGGCTAAGCATGCAGGTTATTTTGTTTTTATTTTAAATTTCAGTATCAAGAAAGCTGCAAAATGCCTGATAATATAGAAAGATAAATGTAAAAAGTTGTGATTTCGTTTTGACTCTTTTTTTTTTTGTTTTTGATAGGGCTGTGCAATTAATCAAAATTGAGTTTTGATTCCAATTTTGGCCTTCAACAATTATGAGAAAGCAGCAATCAATGCAACAATCTGCTCCTGATAGAAAAACATCTGTAAGAAAATGCACCCATTCATTTTCCTTTGGCTTAGTCCCTTTAATCATTAGGGGTTGCCACAGCGGAATGACCAGCCAACTACTACTAGTACTGGAAAACATCTATGCACACTCATTCACACACGTACACTATGGCCAGTTAAGTTTATTCAACTCATCTATACCACATACCTTTGGACTGTGGGGGAAACCGGAGCACCCGGAGGACACCCACGCCAACACGGAGAGAACATGCAAACTCTACAAAGAAATGCCAACTTGCCCAGCCAGCACTCGACCCAGTGACCTTCTTGCTGTATGGCGACAGTGCTAACCACTGAGCTACCATAGCCGTTAAATAAGAAAATAAAGAAAATAAGTAAGATTTCATTTAATTAAAACATTAGATTACATTTTATTTAATAATAAATACAATTTTCTTTTCTTTAATAAGAAAATAATCAAGTTACATTTTTTTCATTACTAAATATGGTTGATATTACACCTTTACATTTTAGAAATCATTCAATTTCCTATATATCAATGCTATTGCAGAATGTGTAACGTAAAACAAAGACAATCAAACAAGTCCTAGAATTATTCATCTTGAAATAAATTAAGTTATTAAAACTTGAAGTATTAAACAATAATTAAACTTCAATATTTTCATGATTTAGCTACAAGTGTTGGTATTTTCCTTAATATTTTCTCATTTATTTATTTATTTGTTTATATCAATATATTTTGATGGTAATCACGTTACCTTTTTGTGATTACAATATTGACCAAAATAATTGTGATTATGATTCTTTCCATAATCAAGCAGCCCTAATTTCTAATAAATCAAAGTGATTTTTGATTTGATTTAATGCTCCAAGCTGTTTTAGTGTTTGGGAATACAAATAGCCTGAAGTTATGTCACTGATGAACAGTATTCATGGCCAATTTTTAATTTAGAATCTACTTTATGCAGTATGTTGTTTGGGAACTGGGTTGGTGGAACTTTAATATGTGTATCACATGTGTGATAAAAGATAAATAAACCCAATTTAACTCAGTTTTAAAGCACCACAGAAGAAGAAACAAGAAATTGTTGTTGTTGTTGAACGTTTTTCGACTAAATGATTTCTGAATTCCAAATTTAACAACACAGATAATTCTCTTTCTTTCTCTTAACTTAAACCCTGAGATTTATAACGTATAACCAAGTCTGGCAGCGAGGTTGGATCTAGACGCTGCGGTGAGAGTGAGAGAACAAAGTTGAAAGCGTCTTGGGATCTCATGAAAATCAAAAACAAATCTTCAGGAGCAGCGAGGTTAAACCTACAGGCCCAGTGGCCCTTTGAAGTAAAGAGCTGTGTTGTTAATTGTCGGAGCTGGCTTAGCGAAAGGTGGTAACAATTTAACAAGAGTGTAGGGCAGCGGGGCGCTGGACGCGTATCAGGTGTTTGCAGATGTTGTGTGCGCAACAGAGCAGGGGAGGAGAGGCCAACCTAACAACCAATAAGTCTTTGTTTGCTTAGCCAATCGTGCTGTAATTGGCCAGGGAGTAAAAGAAGCCCCGGGATTGGACGGCTTCACTGGTTACTGCAGCTATTTTTACTGTATGCTACCAGACAGACGTTAGCAATTATACCTCCGACATCTATCTGCTCCATGGTACACACACAGGCGATTAGAGGAGAGCTCTTTCTCTCCGTCTCTCACCCAGCAACAGGTTTCAAATGTAGCGTGGAGGATGAATGAGGCTCATTGGCGGCACTCGTGTACTTTCTCCCATAGCTCTTTGTCAGAATGCCGTCCTGAGACGCACGTTTGAGTCGCTGGTGACATTTATGATTACTCACCTCCCATGCGAAACTCTGCGTCTGCTGTTAGATGTTTCGTTTGCCAAGTTTGTGTCTGGTTTATGCTGTTTTCCACATGTTAAAAATTAACTCCGCCTGCATCTTGCTGGTAAAGGACTGTTTGCTTGTGAGTTAGTTGACGCTGACTTCATCATAAAGTCTGTCTGGCATGTGCAGTGCCATTTTTAACCCACTGAGGGGGTCAACGTTTGGCTGCTCAGTCTAGTTCAGGGGTGTCCAAACTTTTTCTTATGAAGGGCCAAAAAACAAACATAGCTGAGAGCTGCGGGCCGAAGGTAAATAAATCAAACTGTATTACAAAGTTGCCATGGGTAATTTCCTAATTTTTAAAAATAATATTTAAAAATAAATAGAAAGCTTTACTTTAATCATATTAGACTAACTAATGCATTATATATATTTAAAAACAAACAAGCAAAAGATTACATTGAATTAGAAATGACAATCTCCATTAAAGGACTGGGATGGCCAGCATGGGCCAACTACTTTGGGCATCTCTGGTCTAGTTAGATCCAGTGTTCACAATAGAAGGCCAATAAAAATGATTGTCGTATTTAAAAAGAATGAAAGCTAAATCCATTAAAAAATTTAATTACAGATTTTTTTTAAAAATTGTATCTGGATTGAATTCTTAAATTGTAAATGATTAATACGTTAAAATGTTTTTATTGAATTACTGATTGAATTTAAGTTAGTCTTATTTTAACCTTTACTATGTATTTTTTTAATACAGTTGAAGTCAGATTTATAAGCCTTCCTGTTTATTTTCCCCCATTTTTTTGTTTTTATTATCATTATTATAACCTTTATTTAACCAGGAAAGACACATTGAGATTAAAAATATCTTTTACAAGAGCGCCCACAAGTCACATGGGTCTAACAGACAAACAAAAAACAATTAACAGTTAACCTGAATCACACATTTGCAAACAAACTATTCAAAACATCTACAGGCCTGGGATTTAAGTTCTAAATCATTTATACTCTTTTTAAAAACCATTTAGTGAAATGAATTTTTTAAACTGCACGTTTGTTTGTTGATTATTCCATGCAAAAGAATAAAGGCTGTTTAGCGGAAAGATTTTTTTTCAACACATTACTAATCATAATAGTTTTGATAACTAATTTCTAATAACTAATGTCTTTGCGATGATGACAAAACATAATATTTTTCTAGATATCTTTCACTAGTATTTAGCATAAAATAACATTTAAAGGCTTGAATAGGTT